>NC_084745.1:48134078-48224078 GCF_033978785.1 Entelurus aequoreus
ATGTTAACGTAACATATTATGTAAGAGTCATTCAAATAACTATAACATATAGAACATGCTATACGTTTACCAAACAATCTGTCACTCCTAATCGCTAAATCCCATGAAATCTTATACGTCTAGTCTCTTACGTGAATGAGCTAAATAATAATATTTGATATTTTACGCTAATGTGTTAATCATTTCACACATAAGTCTCTCCTGAGTATAAGTCGCACCCCCGGCCAAACTATGAAAAAAACTGCGACTTATAGTCCGAAAAATAGGGTATATAGTAAAAGTTTTAGCAAAAACAAAAGTGTTTATATTTTTGTTCAGTATATTAGTGTACCGTATTTTTCGGACCAGAAGGCGCACCGTAACAATGGCTTTTTTGCCGATATTCCGATATTGTCCAACTCTTAATTACCGATTCCAATATCAACCGATACCGATATATACAGTCGTGGAATTAACACATTATTATGCTTAATTTTGTTGTGATGCCCCGCTGGATGCATTAAACAATGTAACAAGGTTTTCCAAAATAAATCAACTCAAGTTATGGAAAAAAAATGCCAACATGGCACTGCCATATTTATTATTGAAGTCACAAAGTGCGTTATTTTTTTTAACATGCCTCAAAACAGCAGCTTGGAATTTGGGACATGCTTTCCCTGAGAAAGCATGAGGAGGTTGAGGTGGGTGGGGTTGGAGGGGGCGTGGTTTAGGGTAGGTGGTAGCGGGGGGTGTATATTGTAGCGTCCCGGAAGAGTTAGTGCTGCAAGGGGTTCTGGGTATTTGTTCTGTTGTGTTACGGTGCGGATGTTCTCCCGAAATGTGTTTGTCATTCTTGTTTGGTGTGGGTTCACAGTGTGGCGCATATTAGTAACAGTGTTAAAGTTGTTTATATGGCTACCCTCAGTGTGACCTGTATGGCTGTTGACCAAGTATGCCTTGCATTCACTTGTGTGTGTGAAAAGCCGTAGATATTATGTGACTGGGCTGGCACACAAAGGCAGTGCCTTTAAAGTTGATTGCCGCTCTGTACTCCACCCTACGGGGCGTTTTAAAAAGTCATAAATTTGACTTTTTGAAACCGATAATTTCTGATATGACATTTTAAACCATTTATCGGCCGATAATATCGGCAGTCCGATATTATCAGACATCTCTAACCAGAAGGTAAGAAAAGTTGGTTTTGCATAATACTGCGAAACAAAACGGCAGGTAATGTCTGCTAATGGGTGCCATTTTGCAATCCTTATACACACACCATAATAATACATGTATGTTTAATGCGCCGACAATCCATCAAGCGGTGCGGCTTCATAGCTTACCAAAGTCGTACTAAAAACATTTTGACAGATTTTTGAGCGCCGTGTGTAATGTTCTATATTCTCAATGGAACATATAAAGTTTTGATGTCGTTTACTGCCATCGTGTTGCAGTCTACACATATCTCTTATGTGTGACTGCCATCTACTGATCACACTTATCATTACACCATGTACCAAATAAAATAGTTTTGAGGTCAGTAAGCACAACCAGAGTTATTCCGTACATTAGGCGCACTGTCGAGTATTTTTTAGAAACTGAAAGGATTTTAAGTGCGCCTTATAGTCGGAAAAATACTCTATGTGTGTCAATCAATCAATCAATGTTTATTTATATAGCCCTAAATCCCCCCCCCTAAAATAATAGTGAGAGTCCAGTCCATAGTGGATCTAACATAATAGTGAAAGTCCAGTCCATAGTGGATCTAACATAATAGTGAGAGTCCAGTCCATAGTGGATCTAACATGATAGTGTGAGTGTCCAGTCCATAGTGGATTTAACATAATAGTGTGAGAGTCCAGTCCATAGTGGATCTAACATAATAGTGAGAGTCCAGTCCATAGTGGATCTAACATAATAGTGAGAGTCCAGTCCACAGTGGATCTAACATGAAAGTGTGAGTGTCCAGTCCATAGTGGATCTAACATAATAGTGTGAGAGTCCAGTCCATAGTGGATCTAACATAATAGTGAGAGTCCAGTCCATAGTGGATCTAACATAATAGTGAGAGTCCAGTCCATAGTGGATCTAACGTAATAGTGAGAGTCCAGTCCATATAAATTATGTGGATCTAACATAATAGTGAGAGTCTAGTCCATAGTGGATCTAACATAATAGTGAGAGTCCAGTCCATAGTGGATCTAACATGATAGTGTGAGTGTCCAGTCCATAGTGGATCTAACATAATAGTGAGAGTCCAGTCCATAGTGGATCTAACATAATAGTGAGAGTCCAGTCCATAGTGGATCTAACATAATAGTGAGAGTCCAGTCCATAGTGGGGCCAGCAGGAGACCATCCCGAGCGGAGACGGGTCAGCAGCGCAGAGATGTCCCCAACCGATGCACAGGCGAGCGGTCCACCCCAGGTCCCGACTCTGGACAGCCAGCACTTCATCCATAGCCACGGACCTGTGTCCCCCCCTCCACAAAGGAGAGGGGGACAGGGCAGAAAAGAAACGGCAGATCAACTGGTCTAAAAAGGGGGTCTATTTAAAGGCTAGAGCAGGGGTCAGCAACCCGCGGCTCCGGGGCCGCATGCGGCTCTTTGACCATTCTGATGCAGCTCAGCTGTATACTTGCCGACCCTCCCGGTTTTCCAACGGTCTACATTATACACCCCCGCTACCACCAAACCCCCCCCCCCACATATCAACCCCCCCCCCCCCCTCTCCGTGTGTCGGTTGAGCGGAAGAGTTAGTGCTGCATGGGATTCTGGGTATTTGTTGTGTTGTGTTTATGTTGTGTTACAGTGCAGATGTTCTCCAGAAATGTTTGTCATTCTTTTTTGGTGTGGGTTCAAAGTGTGGCGCATATTTGTAACGTAACAGTGTTAAAGTTGTTTTTGTACGACTACCGTCAGTGTAAGCTGTGTGGCTGTTGAACAAGTATGCCTTGCTGGCACTTACGTGAGCAAGGAAAAGCTACATTCAACATGGGGCCAAGCAGGTACGCTGTTTGGGCAGGCTGTAGAGGGCGCTAAAAGCAGTGCCAGCACGTCCTGAAATTTGGGAGTCTCCCGGAAAATTGAGAGGGTTGGCAAGAAAGACGCTATCAAGCGCCATTCAATTAAAAGTCGCGGGCCGCACTAACATTACATATCCTTATTAAGATGCGTGCCGGTGCGTGTGTCAGAGACCCCTGGTTAACATAGCGCAAAGCAATTTAAGCTTTGCATGCGGTGTTTTTCATTTTAAATTTTCAAAAAATTTTTGTGGCTCCCATTGTTTTCTTTAATTTGTGAAACTTTCCAAAATGGCTCTTTGAGTGGTAAAGGTTGCCGACCCCTGGGCTAGAGCATACAAATGAGTTTTAAGATGGGACTTAAATGCTTCTAAATGTTTATCATCAACATTCTATTAGCACTAGTGTTGCATGCATTTGCTCATTAATGCTTTTCAGCTCTGTTATTCAGATCAATCATCCAAATATGGCTGGTATATGATTAGATTGATAGATTTAATAAAGATAGAAATAGAACATAACACATTTCATTCTTTACCAATTGTTCCAGTAAAATATTTCAGTGAAACCTATCACATTGTGGACGTATTGCAAGAAATGGAAGGCGGTCGCTGCCTCGTCGGTCTAATTGAGCTCATTATGGCATCAGTCTGCCTTTTTGTTTGACAAACTGTCGGCCGCCCCGAGTCAGACCGAGAAGTGAGAGAGTCGGCCAACACTGCCAAACGACCTAATTCTCAGTTCCCCTGCTGTCTTCACTTTGAGAGATCACAGGTTTTAGGTCAACCTGCCGCCTCTTGGAAACCTTTTTTTGTGCACTGTTGTGCTGGTTTCTCCGGTTCAATTGCCCACATCCCAAAGCTGGAATTGCAGGAAAAGTATTCAGTAATAAATAAAAAAAGGAGATGAAAATGTGTTTAGTCTGTCAGCAGGGAAAAGAACAACTTTGTAAATCATTATATTCTCTTTCCACAACCTGTTCCTTATTTGGGATTCCAAGTCTTTAATGTGATGCTGAACACGTCGAGCCTTACCTCATATAATATGTAGTACATCAGGAAAAGTAGTCACAGCGCTTTACTTTTTCCACATTTGAAGTTATATCCTAGGATTGGCTCGATACCAATATTTTGGTACCGGTACCAAAATGTATTTTGATACTTTTTTAAAGGTAACAATACGTGAAGCTAGGCGAACACACGTCTACAACGCTAAATATATCCTGTGGTGTACCTCAGGGATCAATACTAGGACCTAAATTATTCAATCTCTATATAAATGACATTTGTAAAGTTACAAAAGATTTAAAGTTAGTATTATTTGCGGATGATACAACAGCGTTTTGTTCAGGAGAGAACACACAGGAGATAATACAAATAATAACAGAAGAAATTAACAAATTAAAAAGATGGTTTGACAAAAACAGACTATCGTTGAATCTTAGTAAAACTAAAATAATGCTAGAAATTGAAAGAGTAAACGAAACCAAATTTCTAGGTATAATGATTGATGATAAATTAAACTGGAAATCTCACGTAAAAAATATACAACATAAAGTTGCAAGAAACACGTCAATAATGAATAAAGCAAAACATGTTCTAGACCAAAAATCCCTTCATATTCTCTACTGCTCACTAGTGTTACCATATCTGAGCTACTGTGTAGAAATATGGGGAAATAATTACAAAAGTACACTTCATTCATTAACGGTATTACAAAAAAGATCAGTTAGAATAATACATAATGTTGGATATAGAGAACATACAAACCCTTTATTTATTGAATCAAAAATACCGAAATTCCACGACATAGTGAATTTGCAAACAGCTAAAATTATGCACAAAGCAAACTATAACCTGCTACCCAAGAATATACAACAATTCTTCTCAAAAAAAGAGGAGAAATATAATCTTAGAGAAGAACGTAATTTAAAACATTTGTATGCACGTACAACACTTAAGACCTTCAGTATATCAATATGTGGAATTAAATTATGGAATGGATTAAACAAAGCAATCAAACAATGTACTAATATGATGCACTTCAAGAAACTCTTCAAACTTAAAGTGTTTACAAAGTACAAAGAAGAAGAACCATGACAAACATTCTCAATTTATTTCATCCATCCATTCATTCATTCTTAAAGTAATCTTACTTATCTCATCATATGAAATATGACTTACTTCACCAATTATTATTATTAAAATCCTACTATTATTTATTTATTTATTTTTATTGTGATTACTTATGGAGTTTATTGTGAAAAAATTGTGAACAGGAAGTGAACAAAAAGTTTAGCAACTGTTATGTAAAGAAAAGGGGTAGGATTAAATAAGCTCTGCTTCTTCCTACTCCTTTTCGAACATGTTGAAAAGAAACTGGAAATTGTGATGTATCATGTTGTATGCTTGCATGTTCCAAATAAACCCAAACTCAAACTCAAATAAAGGGGACCACAAGAAATGGCATTATTGGCTTTATTTTAACAAAAGGTAGGGTACATTAAACATATGTTTCTTATTGCAATCGAAGAACAATTTTGTCCTTAAATAAAATAGTGAACATACTAGACAACTTTTTACTGCATACATCTGCTGACGTAAGGGAGACCCGGTACAGGAAGTAGGCCAATGTTTCTGCTGCTGGTCTTTACGAAACAGGGACCATGCAACTCATTTATTTACAAAACCCAAAACCAGTGAAGTTAGCACGTTGTGTAAATGGTAAATAAAAACAGAATACAATGATTTGCAAATCCTTTTCAACTTATATTCAATTGAATAGACTGCAAAGACTGAGAAACTTAATTTTTTTTTGCAAATAATCATTCACTTAGAATTTAATGGCAGCAACACATTGCAAAAAAGTTGTCACAAGGCAATGTTTACCACTGTGTTACATGGCCTTTCCTTTTAACAACACTCAGTAAATATTTGGGAACTGAGGAGACCAATTTTTTAAGCTTTTCAGGTGGAATTCTTTCCCATTCTTGCTTGATGTACAGCTTAAGTTGTTCAACAGTCCGGGGGTCTCCGTTGTGCTATTTTAGGCTTCATAATGCGCCACACATTTTCAATGGGAGACAGGTCTGGACTACAGGCAGGCCAGTCTAGTACCCGCACTCTTTTACTATGAAGCCACGCTGTTGTAACACGTGGCTTGGCATTGTCTTGCTGAAATAAGCAGGGGCGTCCATGGTAACGTTGCTTGGATGGCAACATATGTTGCTCCAAAACCTGTATGTACCTTTCAGCATTAATGGCGCTTTCACAGATGTGTAAGTTACCCATGTCTTGGGCACTAATACACCCCCATACCATCACACATGCTGGCTTTTCAACTTTGCGCCTATAACAGTCCGGATCGTTCTTTTCCTCTTTGTTCCAGAGGGCACAACGTCCACAGTTTCCAAAACAATTTGAAATGTGGAGTCGTCAAACCACAGAACACTTTTCCGCTTTGCATCAGTCCACCTTAGATGAGCTGGGGCCCAGCAAAGCCGGCTGCGTTTCTGGGTGTTGTTGATAAATGGGTTTCGCTTTGCAGAGTAGAGTTTTAACTTGCACTTTAGCGACAAACTGTAGTCACTGACAGTGGTTTTCTGAAGTGTTCCTGAGCCCATGTGGGGATATCCTTTACACATTGATGTTGTTTTTTGATGCAGTACCGCCTGAGGGATCAAAGGTTGCGGCCTTGCCACTTACGTGCAGTGATTTCTCCAGATTCTCTGAACCTTTTGATGATATTACGGACCGTAGATGGTGAAATCCCTAAATTCCTTGCAATAGCTGGTTGAGAAAGGTTTTTCTTAAACTGTTCAACAATTTGCTCACGCATTTGTTGACAAAGTGGTGACCCTCGCCCCATCCTTGTTTGTGAATGACTGAGCATTTCATGGAAGCTGCTTTAATATCCAATCATGGCACCCACCTGTTCCCAATTAGCCTGTTCACCTGTGGGATGTTCCAAATAAGTGTTTGATGAGCATTCCTCAACTTTATCAGTATGTATTGCCACCTTTCCCAACTTTTTTGTCACGTGTTGCTGGCATCAAATTCTAAAGTTACTGATTATTTGCAAAAAAAAAAAAGTTTATCAGTTTGAACATCAAATATGTTGTCTTTGTAGCATATTCAACTGATTATGGGTTGAAAATGATTTGCAAATCATTGTATTCCGTTTATATTTACATCTAACACAATCTCCCAACTCATATGGAAACGGGGTTTGTACTTGTACTTCCGTCAAACCCATTTGATCACACATAAATGAAAACGCAATTTCCCCGTCTAAAGTAAATATGTAGTCTGTTGGCAGTAATGGGCGACCGTGAACTTATTTTTACCCCTGAGTGACGCATTTCTTCTGCTGGTGTACAAAGTTCAAACCCACTCCACCGCGGTCACATGACCGTGACACTGGCACCATCCGTGGCTTTCCTTTCAAAGAGCCCGTCCACGAGAAAGTCCTGGAAGGAAACGCAGTCACTTCAGCGTCAGAGAGCCAGATGTGTTGACTTCCTGTACCATTCAGTTCATTCAATGTTCTGTTCCGTTGGGTCTGATGATGGGCTGTGTGCGTATTGAATGGGCAGTGGAATATTAATCATTCCATGTGCTTCTCTGTGGAATAGTGGATTCAAATCTGTGATTTGACACAAAATGGACTGTGTTTAACCCTTTGCTCAATATTAGCCCAGTTCAAAACTAAAAAGCGGCATTAACTCAACTGAAATCCACACTTCAAACTGAAACCGGACTGTCCTCTCTTCCTGTTCCTTCTTCTCCTTTTCCTGTCTTTATTCCTCCGATCGGAAAAACCAAGCGAAGGCAGACGGGAGACTTGGTGTTTTCACGCCGCCAGGAGCTCCAGGAGGTCTGACCGGGAGCAGATGCAGCCGTTATGAGATATAGAGCCGTGTTTGGAGAGGCTCTGACAGTCTTGGCCGGGCTCCATGCTGGTGGGTGGACCAGTTGGAACGGGCCAGAACCTTTCCAGAAAGCGTTTTCAGGCTTATTGAGTGTGAGAGGAAATCATTAAGGAGAAAGAGATGAAGAAAAAAAGGAGAACATTAACGCCGCCATATTTATTCACTGTTTGAGGGCTGTAAAGTTAAGTCTTTGTATAGTCGCATATAAATGCAAATGAGCATTCCGATGTCTGTAAAGCCCACGGATGTTTCATGAAATATAAAACACACGAGGCGGCCTTTCACCCGGCTGCTAAAGTAACCGTTTTGGAGGCTATATGGTAAAATGATTCATGTATTGTCAGATGGGGTTTTCAATCTAAGCCAGGGGTCTCAAACTCAATTTACCCGGGGGCCACTGGATGCAGAAACTTGGTGAGGCTGGGCCGCGAGAAAATATTTCTTAAAAAAAATCTAACCTGCACTTTTTAATGAATTCACCTTCTTAAAATGGCTATCCCGCCCTAGCAACATACTTGCCAACCCTCCCGATTTTTTCAGGAGACTCCCAAATTTCAGTGCCCCTCCCGACAATCTCCCGGGGCAACCATTCTCCCGAATTTGTCCCGATTTTCACCCGGACAACAATATTGAGGGCGTGCCGTGATAGCACTGCCTTTAACGTCCTCTACAACCTGTCGTCGCGTCCGCTTTTGCACCGTACAAACAGCGTGCCGGACCAGCGAGGGTGAATATTGTAGCCCGGTAGAGTTAGGGCTGCATGGGATTCTGGGTATTTGTTCTGTTGTGTTTATGTTGTGTTACGGTGCGGATGTTCTCCCGAAATGTGTTTGTCATTCTTGTTTGGTGTGGGTTCACAGTGTGGCACATATTTGTAACGGTGTTAAAGTTGTTTATACGGTTACCCTCAGTGTGACCTGTATGGCTGCTGATCAAGTATGTCTTGCAGTCACTTACCTGTGTGTACTGAAGCCAAATACAAAATGTGACTGGGCTGGCACGCTGTTTGTACAGGTTGTAGAGGGCGCCAAAGGCAGTGCCATCACGGCACGCCCTTAATACTGTTGTTTGGGTGAAAATCGGCAGAGATTCGAGAGAATGGTTTCCCTGAAATTCGGAAGTCTCCCGGAAAAATCGGGAGGGTTGCCAGCAGGAGACCATCCCAAGCGGAGACAGGTCAGCAGCGCAGAGACGTCCCCAACCGATGCACAGACGAGCGGCCTTTGGACAGCCAGCGCTTCATCTGTGGCCACCAAACCTGTGCCCCCCCATCCACGAAGGAGAGGTGGGCAGAGCAGAAAAGAAATGGCAGATCAACTGGTCTAAAAGCGGGGTCTATTTAAAGGTTAGAGTATACAAATGAGTTTTAAGATGGGACTTAAATGCTTCTACTGATAATAAAACCTTACAGGTTATAAAAGCTCCTCTTGGCTGCTGACGTATCAAACGGTTCAGAATTGGAATCAACAAGAATCGTGATTCGCGATCGACGAGATACGCTATTGTACTTGATATCATTACAGTGGATGTCAAGTGTAGATCCACCAATGGCGTTTGTTTACATTTTGATGCCAGTGAGCTACGGTGTGTAGTGAAGCATGTTTAGCTATTCCTCGTCCTGCAGGGATGATACTTGTAAGAAACGTACTTTATTTTTCGCCATGGAGGCGAGGATTAGTGATTTAGAAGTAGCTGCCGACTGGGGCAGGACGTTATCCGCTAGCTAGCGAGCCATGTCTCAAAGCAACTCTTCCGGTGGGCATTTCAGTGTTATAACTTCACCTTTATCGTTAGTTTTTAAGCCAAAATGCGTCCGTTCTCCCTTTTCTGTCTACACACTGTGTCTACTTGTAAGTACTCTGTGCTTGTGTGCTGCCGAACATGCTCCTCTGCTCGTAAAACCAGCAATGTCATGACGTGACGACGACGGGAGGTGGCCGACCAGTACTTTTCAGAGGCGGTATTGTACAGAATATGTATCATTAGTATCGCGGTACTATACTAATACCGGTATACCGTACAACCCTAGACTGAACTATGAAGTTAAGTAGAGGGCCACAAAATATTGGCCTGCCTCGAGTTTGAGACCCCTGGTGTGGACTAATATTTGTATTGGTCCTGCGTTGTGCGAATCGCAGAGGTCTATTCCTCGTTCCCGGAACACTGGTAGAGGTTACGAGGATGGGGAAGTGCATCAAGTTCGGCTTGTATGTGGAATCTTCCACAGTTCTGACGAACTGAACTCCCTCCCAAGTTGTCCTGGTTTCTCGTCAGCCCGGCGACACAACCTTGATCTTCTGGCGCTCTTCCCCCTTTTCTCGTCAAACCCCCTCACCATCTCCTTCCTCTCCATGCGGTTGGCTCTCATCCTAGTACTGCTCTTCCTGCCGGGCCTCTGCCAACAATCTCCTGATGTTGCAGCCTATACTGTCAGCTCATTGGACTTTGGCTTTCAGTCCAATGGAATTATGACGATTTGCGTTCCTTGCTGACTGATTAGTGGACTATCGTAGCTTGAAAACTACTGTATCAACCATGGTCTTGTATGAACTGAAGTAGCAGATGCAGTGTGTTCTTCTCAAAGTTTTTTGTTCCTTAGAGTGACATAATTGCAGCTACAACCACTTTAGGAAAACTGCTTTTCCCTCCAGTGGATGAGAAGATCTTGCTCATTTTCCGCGGCCACATCACCTTCTTCCATAGAGTGAACTGGTAGCACCAGACCTTGTACAGTGGAACGTCCATTTTGTACAAACGTTTCGATTTTCAAACCACAGAGTGATTGAAAATATGCGTTGGTGTATAAACCTTGTCTCAGTGTACAAACCTTTCATCCACCCATTGCTGGCCTCGCAGTGCTGCCATTTTGTGCCCGGCAGCACATTCATTGTGGGCGGGCTGAGCGATCTTCGGTGCTCATTGTTTGTCAGCTCAGTCAACAGTCCTACTGTTGTCTACTGTGCTCAGTACTACTTTGTGTGCTTTTTAAGGGTTTTGAGCCTTTTTACAACATTTTGTAGATTTTCTAGTGCAATATGAGTCCATAGAAAGCAATAGACAAGCAATAAGGGGTTTGAAACATTCAGGAAGTATCCACAGCAGTTTTCGGCAGTTCCTCCAATCTTCCTACCTCCTCTTTATTTTTCTGTCATGGCTGACAGTTTATAATCAGCTGCGAGTTGATAAACAGTAGCTAGGGGTTTACCAACAGGGCATTTGGTTCTGTCAATCCACTTAGCTTTTAGTCATCCTGTTATTTCAAACTGTTAGTGCACCACTGGGCTAGTGACAGCGTGTGTGCGTTTCTGCAGGGCGGCTACAAAGGAGGACAGTTCAGCAAGTTGTTTTGACTTTGTTATTAAATAGAAAGTTGATCCATCACACCCTTGTTATGTTTGTTTGATACACAGTACTGTATAGCACTTTACTGTGTTCAAAGTGTACAAACCTTGACTAAAATATGGACTTTTGTCGAAGCTGGAACCAATTGTTCAAGTTTGCAATGTTTACTATGGAGAAATTTGCTTTAAGACACTAACTTTTCTATTTGCAAACCTTGTTAAGAACCATTAAGTCTGTACCAAAGTCAAATCCCAGGGATTTGACTTTGGTACAGTTGGTATAGTGCAACCTCGTTTTACAGACTTAATGGTCCTTAACAAGGTTTGCAAATAGAAAAGTTTGTGTCTTAAAGCAAATTTGAAGCAAACATGAATAATTGGTTCCAGCTTCGACAAAAGTCCATATTTTAGTCAAGGTTTGTACACGTAGAACACAGTAAAGTGCTATACAGTACTGTGTATCAAACAAACATAAAAAGTGTGTGATGGATCCCAGGGATTTGGCTTTGGTTGGTCCATCCTTGGGGTTTTTTGCACGCAAATTATATTATAGTAGAGTGCTTTAACCTAAATATTTTCTAGCATCAAACAACTCTTCCCTCAACCACAACCATCATCGCTCGCCTGCGACGGAAAGCGAACAAGCCAAATACGAGAGTCCATGAACATTGCTCCAAAGTACGGATTTTGTGTTTGTGTTTATATATATATATATATATATATACAAACCCCGTTTCCATATGAGTTGGGAAATTGTGTTAGATGTAAATGTAAACAGAATACAAAGATTTGCAAATCCTTTTCAACCCATATTCAATTGAATGCACTACAAAGACAAGATATTTGATGTTCAAACTCATAAACTTTATTTTTTTTTTGCAAATAATACTTAACTTACAATTTCATGGCTGCAACACGTGCCAAAGTAGTTGGGGAAGGGCATGTTCACCACTGTGTTACATGGCCTTTCCTTTTAACAACACTCAGTAAATGTTTGGGAACTGAGGAGACACATTTTTGAAGCTTCTCAGGTGGAATTCTTTCCCATTCTTGCTTGATGTACAGCTTAAGTTGTTCAACAGTCCGGGGGTCTCCGTTGTGCTATTTTAGGCTTCATAATGCGCCACACATTTTCAATGGGAGACAGGTCTGGACTACAGGCAGGCCAGTCTAGTACCCGCACTCTTTTACTATGAAGCCACGTTGATGTAACACGTGGCTTGGCATTGTCTTGCTGAAATAAGCAGGGGCGTCCGAGGTAACGTTGCTTGGATGGCAACATATGTTGCTCCAAAACCTGTATGTACCTTTCAGCATTAATGGCGCCTTCACAGATGTGTAAGTTACCCATGTCTTGGGCACTAATACACCCCCATACCATCACACATGCTGGCTTTTCAACTTTGCGCCTATAGCAATCCGGATGGTTCTTTTCCTCTTTGGTCCAGAGGACACGACGTCCACAGTTTCCAAAAACAATTTGAAATGTGGACTCGTCAGACCACAGAACACTTTTCCACTTTGTATCAGTCCATCTTAGATGAGCTCAGGCCCAGCGAAGCCGACGACGTTTCTGGGTGTTGTTGATAAACGGTTTTCGCCTTGCATAGGAGAGTTTTAACTTGCACTTACAGATGTAGCGACCAACTGTAGTTACTGACAGTGGGTTTCTGAAGTGTTCCTGAGCCCATGTGGTGATATCCTTTACACACTGATGTCGCTTGTTGATGCAGTACAGCCTGAGGGATCGAAGGTCATGGGCTTAGCTGCTTACGTGCAGTGATTTCTCCAGATTCTCTGAACCCTTTGATGATATTACGGACCGTAGATGGTGAAATCCCTAAATTCCTTGCAATAGCTGGTTGAGAAAGGTTTTTCTTAAACTGTTCAACAATTTGCTCACACATTTGTTGACAAAGTGGTGACCCTCGCCCCATCCTTGTTTGTGAAGGACTGAGCATTTCATGGAATCTACTTTTATACCCAATCATGGCACCCACCTGTTCCCAATTAGCCTGTTCACCTGTGGGATGTTCCAAATAAGTGTTTGATGAGCATTCCTCAACTTTATCAGTATTTATTGCCACCTTTGCCAACTTCTTTGTCACGTGTTGCTGGCATCAAATTCTAAAGTTAATGATTATTTGCACACAAAAAAAAGGTTTATCAGTTTGAACATCAAATATGTTGTCTTTGCAGCATATTCAACTGAATATGGGTTGAAAATGATTTGCAAATCATTGTATTCCGTTTATATTTACATCTAACACAATTTCCCAACTCATATGGAAACGGGGTTTGTACATTGTGTACAATTAAGCATTATAGTGTTTGTGTCTGACGTCTCATTGATCACTAATGGAGGTCATGTGCAACGACTAGAATTGTTGTAATGTATGGAGAATGGTGATGATCCTTAAAAGGAGTGGTGTGTGCAAAGTGAAACATTATCAACCTTACAGACACACACACACACACACACACACACACACACACACACACACACACACACACACACACACACACACACACACACACACACACACACACACACACACACACACTTGATACTTATCACTTGCTCTTAGTGTAAGTGGAAAGTCATCGATCTGACTCATTAGCACCAACCCTCCTTTATCCATCTATGCTATAGGAGGGGAGATTAGTTGGTGATGAATGACAATATAGATTTAGTGTGGTATAGTTCCTTAACTTCGCCATAGATCATGTTGTCTACTCTTTTGTTGACTATCAATGTAAATAAGAGCCTTACTTAATTAAATATCAGTTTATGTACGACCCACAGCATCCAGATGACCGAAATTTCACTAACAAGTTCTCTAAATCTATTTTTTTGCTCCTGAAAATGAATCTGGTAGTCATTTCTCATGATATCAATTCGTTTTTGAGTAATGGGTCGATAACTAGTAAAACATTTTTTTTTTTTTTTTTTTTTTTTTTTTTTTTTGTCATAAAGAAATACAATCATGTGTGCTTACGGACTGTATCCCTGCAGACTGTATTGATTTATATTGATATATAATGTATATATTGTGTTTTTTATGTTGATTTAATACAATTTTTTATTTTATTTTTTATTTTTTTAAATTTCTTGTGCGGCCGCGGCCTGGTACCAATCGGTCCACGGACCGGCGGTTGGGGACTATTGATCTACAGAACTGGAGCCCATTTCAGACAGTGTGAACAAAGGCATGTACAAATATTATTTGCATCACTAAACTGCATGTTTGTCACCCTGGTCCCTGATTACTTAAAAATTAATATGGTTAACATTATGAGCAGATTGTAGCCCGATTGTAGCTGAGATAGGCTCCAGCGCCCCCCGCGCCCCCAAAAGGGACAAGCGGTAGAAAATGGATGGATGGATGGATTATGAGCAGAAGAAAAATAACTATAAACATGTTGATATATAGACACCATAGCCCAGACCTATATATACATATGTATTATATATATATGTATGTATGTATGGATGGATGCTGTATGTGTGTACACATGTGTATATACAAAACCCAAAACCAGTGAAGTGGCGCGTTGTGTAATTCGTAAATAAAAACAGAATACAATCATTTGCAAAGACAAGATATTTAATGTTCGAACTGAGAAACTTTTTTTTTTTTTGCAAATAATCATTAACTTAGAATTTAATGGCAGCAACACATTGCAAAAAAGTTGCCACAGGGGCATTTTTACAACTGTGTTACATGGCCTTTCCTTTTAACACTCAGTAAATGTTTGGGAACTGAGGAGACCAATTTTTGAAGGTTTTCAGGTGAATTCTTTCCCATTCTTGCTTGATGTACAGCTTCAGTTGTTCAACAGTCCGGGGGTCTCCGTTGTGATATTTTAGGCTTCATAATGCGCCACACATTTTCAATAGGGGACAGGTCAGGCATTTGTTCACAAAGTGGTGACCCTCGCCCCATCCATGTTTGTGAAAGACTGAGTATTTCATGGAAGCTGCTTTTATACCCAATCATAGAAAAAGGAGAGAGTGTGTAATCCAATGAGCCAGCTTGTACCTAAGTTACGGTCAGAGCGAAAAAAGATGCGTCCTGCACTGCACTCTAGTCCTTCACTTTGACGTTCCTCATCCACAAATCTTTCAACCTGACTCAAATTAATGGGGTAATCGTCGCTTTCTCGGTCCGAATCGCTCTCGCTGCTGGTGTAAACAATGGGGAAATGTGAGGAGCCTTTCAACCTGTGACGTCACGCTACTTCCAGGCAAGGCTTTTTTTTTATCAGCGACCAAAAGTTGCGAACTTTATCGTCGATGTTCTCTACTAAATCCTTTCAGCAAAAATATGGCAATATCGCGAAATGATCAAGTATGACACATAGAATGGATCTGCTATCCCCGTTTGAATAAAAAAAAATTCATTTCAGTAGGCCTTTAAAAATAATAATAATAATGGATTAGATTTTATATCGCACTTTTCTATTATTAGATACTCAAAGTGCTCACAGAGCAGCATTTGAGGGGCCCCTGAACGGTCCAGAGTTGCTTGACTTAAACAGAGCCAATTGTTTCCCTCTAGTGGCCTTGCACAGGATTTAAAACACAACAAAAACAGCAATGAAACATACAATTTAAATTTTTTTTTTTTTTTTGCTGAATTGACACAAAATAACAGCTATGTTTGTCATAGTTTTTTTGGGTTCATGATCACATGACATAGGAATAACTACAAAAAAGACTAAAAAGTGTGCAAGATGTAAAATCCATCTTTTTTTTTTACATAACATAAACTGATTCACCCGTTTGCAGTAAGTTGTGGTGTGTTTTTTGAATTTTTTTTATATCTGTTAATTTATTTGTATAGACGTTTATCACAAATTAGGATATTTAGAAGGGGAGGGGCGAGGGTGCGCTCCAGAATGGGGGGGAGCAGCGCATGCGCAGAGAATGCGAAGCGCAATTGAAAACGAGCAGCTATGCCGCGGGAGGCAGAACACCGTCTGGAGGCTCGGGACGACAGCCGAGGCACGGGAGGACTAACCCGGGGACGGCGGCACCGGGAGGCGGCTGGCAGGCGTTAACAGCTTCGCTCCCCCTCCTCATCCTGACCCCGCACCGAGGGTTGTTTTTCGAACCCAAACTTTCCTCTCTTCCGGAGCGACACCGACACAACAATGTTGTCTGAGGGATTTATGGCTCCCGGTTCTTTGTGCCGACTGTGAGTGACATTTGAACCCGGACAATAGGCGACAGCGGCGGCGGCGCTCACTATGGTTCTGTCGGCGGTCCGCAGCAGGAGATGTTTATATCGCTGCTGGATGGGGACGCTGTGCCTTCAGTTGTTGCTGTGGATTTTATGTGCGGTGAACGGAGAGGCGCAGCCGTTCAGCGTGGAGGTAAGAACAACACCTGGTGTCCACAAACTAACACAAAAAGACAACTTTTGACGTCTATGTCAAACATGTGTTTGCTTCAACAATGGACTCCTTTTCTTCACGTCTGAGCCAAATTATTGATTTTTTTTTTGGTATATTCTTGTGCCCTCAAAAGGACACTTTTTGACCTGAATGATAGGAGCTGTTCGCCTTACAGTTGAAAGAGTGCATGGAAAAGCTGTTCCTAGGCAAGAAAGACAATATTAAGTATACTACTTGTTAATTTAGTTACAATAGTAGTTACATGTGCTGGGGTATATATATTTATGTATATAATCTATATGTGTGTGTATATATATATATATATATATATATATATATATATATATATATATATATATATATATATATATATATATATATATATATATATATATATATACACGTATATATATACACGTATATATATACACGTATATATATACACGTATATATATACACATATATGTACTGTGTGTGTGTGTATATATATATATATATATATATATATATATATATATATATATATATATATATATATATATATACACACACACAGTACATAAATGTACGTATGTATGTGCATGTATAAAAAATGTGTGTTTGTGTATATTATATGTAAACTGTATATATGTATGTGTATATACAGAGTGTATATATATATATCAATCAATCAATCATATATATGTGTGTATATGAATGTGTAGATATACTGTACATGTATGTATATATACATGTATATGTATGTGTGTGTGTGTGTATATATATGTAATATACACAAACATGTATATATATATATATATATACGTGTGTGTGTATATATATATATATATATATATATATATATATATATATATATGCATGTGTGTACATATGTATGTGTGAATATATATTTGTGTATATATATATATATATATGCATGTGTGTGTGTGTAAATATATAATGTGTGAGTGTGTGTATATATATATATATATATATATATATATTGTGTGAGTGTGTATATATATGTATATGAATGTGTAGATATACGTGCATGTATATATATACATGTACGTGTGTGTGTGTGTGTGTGTGTGTATATGATATATATATATATATATACAATATACACAAACATATATATATATATGTATCCATCCATCCATTTTCTACCGCTTATTTCCTTCGGGGTCGCGGGGGGCGCTGGAGCCTATCTCAGCTACAATCGGGCGGAAGGCGGGGTACACCCTGGACAAGTCGCCACCTCATCGCAGGGCTATATATATGTATATATATATATAATATACACAAATATATATATATATATGAATGTGTGTGTGTGTAAATATATATGTTTGTATATCAAATACATATATAATGTGTGTGTGTATATATATGTATGTGTATACACAGTGTATATATATGTATGTGCAGATATACGTGTATATTTGTGTGTATATGTGTGTAGTGATGTGTATAAATGTGTGTGTACATGTGTGTATAATTATGTATATATTTATGTGTGTGTGTATATATGTATATATGTGTGTATATATGTATAGATGTGTGTGTATGTGTGCTGTATATATATATATATATATATATATATATATATATATATATATATATATATATATAGTATTAGTGCAGTTTTTAATAAGATTCATTTGAATTCTGATTAATCATGATTAATCACAGTTTGGTGGTGAGGTGGTTCGGGCATCTGGTCAGGATGCCACCCGAACGCCTCCCTAGGGAGGTGTTTAGGGCACGTCCGACCGGTAGGAGGCCACGGGGAAGACCCAGGACACGTTGGGAAGACTATGTCTCCCGGCTGGCCTGGGAACGCCTCGGGATCCCCCGGGAAGAGCTAGACGAAGTGGCTGGGGAGAGGGAAGTCTGGGCTTCCCTGCTTAGGCTGCTGCCCCCGCGACCTGACCTAGGATAAGCGGAAGAAGATGGATGGATGGATAATCACAGTTTATTACTCCCTTGCTTAATTTAAATTAACTTTAAAAAAAAAAAACTCAATATTTGAGCACACATGCAATTTTATTTTTGTCATTTCTCAAAATGTTTTAGGCTACTTGAACGCACTCTTATTTATTTGCTCAAAACTTGGTAACAGTTGTTTGTAATGTCCAGTCAGGTTGTATCTTGATGTGAAATGTGATGGAAAAGACAGCAGTTGGACTCTCTTCACTCATCTTTGCACTGTGGTATGCTGACCTGACAACCGTACCGCCGTTTAGTTAACCATCCACGGTTAAGGTCAATGAGCATGTACAGTCAAAATAATGTGTGTGATTAATCTGTGTATAAACATGGTAAATAGAAAATAATAAACATGTTGAAGTCCAGAGTAGGGATGAACTGATAAACAATAATAATGATAACCGTGTTAAACGCCAGATGGTCAGTATTACCGTCTTAAATTAAAATGATCAAAATAACGTGATTGATAACCACACTTTGATAAACTCGTGAACTGACTGGCGCCAGCTCGCTAACTTGAAAACAAGAGGCATTAATGTCTTTCCCCAATAAGAATTTTAATACCCCTATATAAACACTTTGCTGCCCGAGCAACTAACCTACAACCTATGCTTTGTGTGAGTGATGGTTCAATACTCGGGGCGGAATATGAGATTGGAGGTGTTTTTACGGTACCTTCAAGGACCGCTGACAAGAATAGGACGCCATAACGCCTGATACTAGATTTTGCTCCACACTTTTCATTTAAATAATTCTTCAATTGCTACAGTACAAACCAATATTTAAAACAATGCAAACTTAGCCAATAAAACATAATATACGAACAAAAGATAGGCTCTTACGGAGTTCACTGTTGCTAAGCCAACTATTGACAGGGAAGATTTTTGTCTACAACTTGTATTTATAAAACTAGTTCCGTCATACTAAAATTGTAATTTCCCTAAAAAAAACAGTGGATGAAAATAAGCATTAATGAAGGACACCTATCACAGCTTACTATGATATCAATCAGAACTATGTCAATGTATCTTTGCCACCATCAAATTCGATCACTTTCAGGAAAAAGAAATGCAACATTTGTGAGCTCCTTATACAAACATATATTTTATATGTATTATTATTCTGCAAATCAAGTGGAAAAGCAAGAGAAAAAAAGAGATCGGACATGCTAATATGCTAATAATATGCTAATAGTTTTGATGTTTCAATGTCTTAGAACAGTGTTTTTCAACCTTTTTTGAGCCAAGGCACATTTTTTTCATTGAAAATATGCGGAGGCACACCACCAGCAGACATCATTAAAAAAACGAAACTCAGTTGACAGTAAAAAGTCGTTGTCGCAATTGTTGGATATGACTTTAAACTATAACCAAGCATGCATCACTATAGCTCTTGTCTCAAAGTAGGTGTACTGTCACCACCTGTCACATCACCCCCTGACTTATTTGGACTTTTTTGCGGTTTTCCTGTGTGTAGTGTTTTAGTTCTTGTCTTGCGCTCCTATTTTGGTGGCTTTTTATCTTGTTTTGGTATTTTCCTGTAGCAGTTTCATGTCTTCCTTTGAGCAATATTTCCCGCACCTACTTTGTTTTTATCCTTCTTCGTGGGTACATTGTCGATTGTCATGTCATGTTCAGATGTACATTGTGGACGCCATCTTTGCTCAACAGTAAGTCTTTGCTGTCGTACAGCATTCTGTTTTTGTTTACTTTGTAGCCAGTTCAGTTTTAGTTTCGTTCTGCATAGCCTTCCCTAAGCTTCAATGCCTTTTCTTAGGGGAACTCACTTTTTGTTTATTTTTTGTTTAAGCATTACATACCTTTTTACCTGCACGCTGCCTCCCGCTGTTTCCGACATCTACAAAGCAATTAGCTACCGGCTGCCACCTACTGATATGGAAGAGTATTACACGGTTACTCTGCCGAGCTCTAGACAGCACCAACACTCAACAACAACACATAATTTGCAGACTATAATTACTGGTTTGCAAAAAATATTTTTACCCAAATAGGTGAAATTAGATAATCTCCCTGTCTTAGAATAACAGCTCAGCTATCCAAAACCAGCTGCACGTCTTGAAAAAAAGCACCACACTTTTATGGCCTTATAATTAGTAGAACTAGATGTGTAATAGCATTAATAGTAATCAGCAGTTAGTGTTTTCAGTTGATTTTGAACAGACATGACCTCCTAAGACTCACATCTCATGCTTCCAAACTAAGCTGTTAATCAGATGTGCAGCTTTAATGGGTTGCATAAAGCCTCCTCACTTTCTGTGCCAATAAATTACCGGTGGATCCCCATTTAAAAAAAAAAATCAATGCACTATTTACCTTGTCTGGTTTCATTTCTCAAAAGTTTCAATATGGCCTCCGCCATTACTGATTTACTCCAGTCTTTTTACAAAGCAGGCTGGGCTATGACGTCCACATACGTTCACATGGATTTCTGGCATGCCTACTGAGGCTCATTCAAGAAGTGCATTAACGTCTCCACATGATTTGCAAGTTTGGCATGCCACTGGGTTCTCTGCTGAGAGGCAGACATATGCTGCAGGTTATCCAGTTAAACTCTTACAATACATAAAGAAGAAGTAATACAACGCTCCCCCCACGCCGCCCTTTCCCGACACCATCCCCCAAAACCTATACCCCTTCCTGTCCGAGTCAGCGCTCTGTCAACACTCATTCTTCCAGACAGAGCTGCAGTAAATGTATGTTTACTCTCTGATAAGACCTACACAGACCAATTTTCTGCCTTCATTTGCATGTTGTTTTCCTATCTATGTCTTTTACGCACATTGTTACAAAGTAGGTTTTGTCAGAATACATAGCTTTTACCTATAAGGTTCGTGACAATTGGGGATTTGCACAGTGATTTCAAGAAAATTCTCCTAAAACCCCAATCGGACCGTCCCTGTTCATAAATAAGTCATATGAGTAGGGCTAAAACGATTAATCGATTAAATCAATTAATTCGATGAGAAAAAAGCTTTGATTTACAAAACCAGTGAAGTTGGCACATTGTGTAAATGGTAAATAAAAACAGAATACAATGATTTGCAAATCCTTTTCAACCTATGTTCAATTGGATAGACTGCAAAGACAAGATAAACTTTATTTTTTTTGCAAATATTAGCTCATTTAGAATTTGATGCCTGCAACATGTTTCAAAAAAGCTGGCACAAGTGGCAAAAAAGACTGAGAAAGTTGAGGAATCCTCATCAAACACCCTTTTGGAAAATCCCACAGGTGAACAGGATAATTGGGAACAGGTGGGTGCCATGATTGGGTATAAAAGCAGCTTCCATGAAATGCTCAGTCATTCACAAACAAGGATGGGGCGAGGGTCACCACTTTGTCAACAAATGCCTGAGCAAATTGTTTAAGAACAACATTTTTCAAGGAGCTATAGCAAGGAATTTAGGGATTTCACCATCCACGGTCCGTAATATCATCAAAAGAGAATCTGGAGAAATCACTGCACGTAAGCAGCAAGACTGACAACCAACATTGAATGCCCGTGACCTTTGATCCCTGCATCAAAAACCGCTGACAACACATTTATAAAAAAAAAAAGGAATATATTGTATGAATGGATATACTGTACCGTATTTTTCGGACTATAAGTCGCAGTTTTTTTCATAGTTTGGCCGGGGGTGCGACTTATACTCAGGAGCGAAATTATTAACACATTAGCGTAAAATATCAAATATTATTATTTAGCTCATTCACGTAAGAGACTAGACGTATAAGATTTCTTGGGATTTAGCGATTAGGAGTGACAGCTTGTTTGGTAAACGTATAGCATGTTCTATATGTTATACCGTAATTTCCGGACTATAAGCCGCTACTTTTCCCCCTCGTTCTGGTCCCTGCGGCTTATACAAGGGTGCGGCTTATTTACGGCCTGTTCTTCTCCGACACCGACGAAGAGGATTTCGGTGGTTTTAGTACGCAGGAGGAAGACGATGACACAATGATTAAAGACTGACTTTTCATATACCGGTAGGCTGGTTATTTTGATAACGTACAGGCGAGCACTTTGTATTACTTTGCACCGTTGTATTATTTGTACTCTGCACGAATGCTGTTCGCCATGTCAAAGATGTGAAAGTTTGATTGAATGATTGAAAGATTTATTGTTAATAAATGGGACGCTTTGCGTTCCCAAACAGTCATCTCTGTCCCGACAATCCCCTCCGTGGTAGCAGGAACCCCTATATACTACGGTAATTACACATCAAAACCCTGCGGCTTATAGTCGGGTGCGGCTTATATATGGAGCAATCTGTATTTTCCCCTAATTTTAGCTGGTGCGGCTTATAGTCAGGTGCGGCTTATAGTCCGGAAAATACGGTAGTTATTTGAATGACTCTTACCATAATATGTTACGTTAACATACCAGGCACGTTCTCAGTTGGTTATTTATGCCTCATATAACGTACACTTATTCAGCCTGTTGTTCACTATTCTTTATTTATTTTAAATTGCCTTTCAAATGTCTATTCTTGGTGTTGGGTTTTATCAAATAAATTTCCCCAAAAAATGCGACTTATACTCCAGTGCGACTTATATATGTTTTTTTCCTTCTTTATTATGCATTTTCGGCCGGTGCGACTTATACTCCGAAAAATACGGTATGTAGTCTATTAGGGATTTGCACAGTGCAATTTTCAATGTTGATGGTGGGCATTTATTAGCAAAAATAAATACAATTATGGCAAGCAGTAATATTTGTGTTTATTTCAACTATTTTCCCCAAAATACACATACAAATTGAGACTCCAAAGTGTGTTTATCAGAATAATCGATAGCTGCAGCCCTGTCCAACAAATGTAGTCAGCTGCCTTTCCCTAATAGTAATATTTGTTACTAGAACGTCAGAATGTACTATTCAGAGCTATGATAGTGCAATCAGAAGACATCTTCCAGCTTTCATAAAGATGACTGACGGTCCTCCAACGCTGCTTTGGAAAGGTGCAGTATTTATTTGGTTCGGTTTGTCTTAGAGTCTACAATATACTTCTGGTTATGGCAGGTAATAATGGAACAAAATGAGATATTATTTCCACATAGCAAGTATGGTTTGATGGAAGGCCTAAGCTGAGTCTGCGCTCTAATTGCTGGTTAGTTTGAACGCGTTCGGCTTGGTTGACTCTTAGTACAAGAAGTTAGTTCCAAAATATAAAGGAATTGTGCATTTTGTGATAAAAGCATGACATTTGGTACACTTATAGCCAAAGGCATTCTCAAAAGATTTGGATGTGAAGCCATCATGAATTTTCAACATGGCGCCCATGGCAGCCATTTTTCAAAATGTCCGCCAGCAACAACTTTTTTCTTATGAATGATGGATTTAATATGATATTTCAGACTTATTTACCATTCATACTACTTGTTAAGTCTTTTGGATAGTGGAACATTTTCATTGAAAATTCAAAATGGCCGCCAACTGGTTAGATATGGATGATCTCTATGTTTAATTATATATTTATCTTGATGCAGAATTTGAATTGGGAATTTTGGAATTTCTAAGAATCTTCTTTCTATCTCAAAATACTCATGTTAAGCAAGGGAAACCTAGGGTCTATCACAGGGAAGACTAGTCACACTCGCCTTCACAGACACAAAGGGCTGTGCACTGTAAGTGGGATTTTTTGCACTTACACTGCCCAACACAACCCTTCTTGCATTTGCATGAGACAAGTTCATAACTTGACTGGCTTGCATCTGGTAGGCATGTCCAGAAGGGTTCATAGTCCCCCTCAGGTGACTTTGACCAGCCCCATTCGCACGGTGAAGGTAGTTCTGGTGTTGACACCAGGACTGTACCCCACACGTGCCCTCCTTGATATACAGCTCTCTTAACATGCTCTTCTAGGGCAGCCTTGGTAGGGGGGATTGTTTGCACATTGTGCCTCTTTGCAAATAACTTCCTCCTTGCCGTATTGATTTCTGTACATGTGCTGGTTCGGTCATAGACTAAGATAACAAACCTCAATTGTGGCCATTACCTCCTGTGGTATGTCATCTGGGGCTGAAGACACTTTCAACAGGGCACGTGTAAGTTCTGGAAGCACAGACCATACAGCCCATGCAGTCTTTTTCCCATGGCCAACAAAGCTTGACACAGTGTCACTGCATGGAACACTGGTAGTGCACATGCTTTATCGGGCCCGAGCCCTGCTGCAATTTCATGGGCTGCCAAATATCGAAAATTCTTACCAGTACCGAAAGCCAACCAAAGCTCATCCTCTGGTTGTAGAGTCTGAGCCACTGCCACAGCCAGCACCACAATATCAGTATCAACTGTTTGAATCATAATTTTGTGGTGGCCGTTTCTTGCTGCATGGGCTACGTGCAATAACATGCGACTATCCGCTTCCTCATGCGTGCAAGGAGCAATCGATGTCCTATCTGGGAGAGGTGGCTTGCTAAGGACTTCCATGTCACTTATGATGTAAAGCTGTTTATCCTCCTGCACAAACCATCTGAGCAGAGCCTCCAAGAGAAAGGCAAACAACTCAGTGTTATTGCTGTCAACTCTAAGAAAGTTTCGCCAGTTCCTGGGAATGGCTGCATCACCTACCACACGTCTCTGAATTCCAGTGCCACGCTTTGCTCTCGTAGCAGCTTTCAGAGAGTCAGACAAGTAGCGGTCCCACACCAGATCAAGCCTGGACACAGTTTCAAACTTTCTGGTCAGATATGGAATGAAGATCACATGGGCATAGTCATTGAAGGTTTGTACTGAACTTGGTTTCAGCATCTGGATGATGGCTGCCCCATCTACAATGGTGCAGGTAACCTTTGGACTGTCACAGTATGCACTGTGAACTTGTTCCAGGCATGGAAGCAGATCACTCTTCACTCCCAGTCGGAGACCTTCCCCATCAGAAAGCGCTAGTGGACATGGTTGGTTCTCGTGTCGAAAGAACTCTTCTAGGTTTCCATCTCGGGTCTGGCAAGCAATGAACTTGGTAAATAAGACATTTACCAAGTACTATGTATGGTAAATAAGTCTGAAACATCATATTATATCCATCATTCATAAGCGAACAGTTGTTACTGACAGCCATTTTGAAAGATGGCTGCCATGGGCGCCATTTTGAAAATTCATGGTGGCTCCATATCCAAATCTTTTGAGAATGCCTTTGGCTATAAGTGTACCAAATGTCATGCTTTTATCACAAAATGCACGATCGTTCTGGTTACCAGCTGCACTATCTCTGGATTTGATGTCATGAACATTTGCTTTGTTCCCCTGCAATATTCCCCCTTTCTTGCCTCCTTTTAAAAAAAAAAAATGCAGATTCCTGTTCCTGCCTGATGAAACCGTAATAAAGACTTGTTACACATTGCATATACTCCCAACAGTATAGAATTGCTGTTCTTCGCTTACTTTCTCTGAAAGCTCCTCAGCTTTTGTTCAGCCTTCCAGAGCTGTCCCTGAAAAGAAAGTTATTAAATTGGCACAGTCGCACATATTTCTTTCCCCTATTATCTTTTTGGGAGTTTTAGTGTGTGCTTGAATACAAATAGGCTTAGAGGGAAAATGAACACTTGCATGTTCAACATAAGGCCAGATTCCTCGAGATAAATCAATGCCATGGATTGGCTTTGAACATTTGGAGACATGGACATCCATGGAAAAAAGTTAACAATTAACTGACATAAAAATGGGAAAAGCTTTTTCTGTTCAGTGTTCCCCATACATCCATGTTCTGTCTACTTTGTAACAATATAATGTATATCTGTTCTTTGACGGGTTATACTGAAAACTAATTTCCTTGTACTTTCTAAGTGCAATGACAATTAAGTTGTATTCTATTCCATTCTGTTTTTGGCGGTCCAACACAATTGCATTTGTACAGCCACACACAAAAACACATTATAATGGGACTTTTTGTGGAGCTTGTCACTCCAACTCAATACAGTAGATGGCATCATAACGCTGCTTCCTAACATACCTTATATAAACATTCAACAGCTGAATGATAATCACTTGGGATAGGTACCTTTCACATTTGAATCAATATGGTACCAATTTCCCTTACCTGGGAATCGATACGAGTACATAGCGCTGCCAATTTTTAGTATGTTAACTGGTGTAATAATAAAATCACATTTAATAGTGAGCTGATAACTGTGCTGTCCAGTTGTCATGTCTTATTTTCTTTTTACTTTTCTGAGTCTCATTTGCAAGTACTACTGTGCAATGCAGTTGCAATTTCAAGACGTTAGATTGCAGTAGTGTATAGGCTATGCTGCTTTGCCTAGTCAGGAAGTAGTCTTTGCCATTAAGCGTAATCTAGTCTTTTGTTCGGCCCTAAATGTTGGTATTGTAATTATTGTACTTATTACACACGTGCATCTTAGTTGTAGTTTTCCTAAGCAAATTTGGAGGTGTTGAAATCGCAGAGTAAAGTCACTAATGCTAATGAGTACAGTGTTTCCCATAAACGGCCAAGATACCTGTGGCGGTGGGGGCGTGGCTATGGGCGTGGTTATGGGTGTGGTCACCATGACATCATCGAGTAATTTGCATAATTTACTACAATGATATGATTTTCTCTAAAAAGGCTCAAAAAATGTATACTTACTAATTAATAATAACAGTTTTGTTTTAAACGTCCATCCATCCATCCATTCTACAATGTAATTACAACACTTTATGTACATATTTATATACAGATTTGAACAATAAGTTATTCACTGAAATATATTTATTAATTGTGGTTCTTACAAAAAATATATCTTATAAAAATATAAAAGCTAAAATGTCTCTTAAAGCTCTGCCCCTTTAATTAGTGCATACTAAATAATTTCACTTTAGCCTACTACTACAACCATATTATTTACCAGCAACATAAAGTGAAACAGAGGCAGAGGTGTCCTGCCACAGTCAGTAACAAATAAACAGAAAACAGTAGTGGTGGTAGATAGACACAAAGCTTCATCAAACATCTGATCCACTGTACAAAGAGCTCCAAAAATCTTGATCCTACACTTCTCTTTTGTAAAGTAAATCTGAACAGCCGATATGGGCATCTACATCAACTATATGATTTGCCTGAGAAGCTGGACAGGACAGACCAAAAAATAAAAAAAATAAAAATAAAAAAAAAAATTTTTTTTTGTGGCGGCCTTAATTCTTTCGTGGCGGGCCGCAACAAATAAATGAATGTGTGGGAAACACTGAAGTAGCATGTCATTAGAATCAAACAAGCACATTTTTGTGTTTTCTCCCAGGCATACTTGCTTTGTTGGCATTGAAAATTCCAACAATACCTCGAGGCAGTCCAACTGATTCCGCGTTGATCGGGTGTTTGTATGCAGAGTGTTTGAGCCGTGATGTCACATGCAACAAAAGTATAAAAATATTTCACCGTTTGATTTTTCATGAAATAATACCTGGATATATCGATTGAATTGGGCAGTAAAAATACTGAATTTTGTACCTAACCATAACACATCTGTTCATTAATATAACGGTACATCAGATGTACAGTGCACACTTACATGGATATTTTTTTAACCGCCCGCATGTGTTATAAGACAAACACATGAGTGTTTACAGCTGCACAAAATGAACCCAACACCCGTAAGTCACACATTTCTTATGACACAAACCAAAAAGCTCAGTCTTATCTGTCCACACACAATGAGTTGTGTGTCTCGGGTAATTATGTCCTCCCTCTGCAACCCACAGATACATTCTGGTCTTGTGGGGAAACAATAGCTACTGCAGTATTCATTATGTTTTCTTATTGAGTACATGTTCAGTTGATGAATAGACTTTTGGTCAGAGTAACAGAAACCTAAAACTTGTCTGAAAATATGAAACTGAACAATGTTTTTCTTCTTCAGACTGTTGAGACTGAACAGCACCTTTGCTGGTTGCAGCCATTTTTCTTCATAGGCTTCCAGACACGATTAATCAACCAATAGTCACAACTTTATTCCAGATGTTTATTTTCAAAATCCTGTCGTATCACTAAAGTATTTTGTGTGAACTACCCCATATGTTGAAATACTTTGAATGCGTGAAGCAACAGTTGGGTTCATCAAGCGCCGTGCTTTGTTTACAGAGGAAAGACGGCAAGTAAGTTCATTACTTCATGGGCACTTTGATGGAAAACTGCATTACATCGTTCAAACGTTCAAGCCATCCTTGATACTGTCATGAAGCAGCTTTGTGCAGACTCAATAACTGTTCAGAGACATTTTTTTATTGTTTACAGCACAATGAAAATACAATACAGCTGTCTGTCTATTTGTGCACACCAGACAGCTGAATTCTAAAGAATACGTGACCGGGTAGGAAATATAAAATTAATGAATACAAACACCGTTTCCATATGAGTTGGGAAATTGTGTTAGATGCAAATATAAACGGAATACAATGATTTGCAAATCCTTTTCAACCCATATTCAATTGAATGCACTACAAAGACAAGATCTTTAATCTTTAATCTTTAATATTTGATGTTCAAACTCATAAACTTTATTTTTTTTTTTTGCAAATAATAATTAACTTAGAATTTCATGGCTGCAACACGTGCCAAAGTAGTTGGGGAAGGGCATGTTCACCACTGTGTTACATGGCCTTTCCTTTTAACAACACTCAATAAACGTTTGGGAACTGAGGAGACACATTTTTGAAGCTTCTCAGGTGGAATTCTTTCCCATTCTTGCTTGATGTACAGCTTAAGTTGTTCAACAGTCCGGGGGTCTCCGTTGTGGTATTTTAGGCTTCATAATGCGCCACACATTTTCAATGGGAGACAGGTCTGGACTATAGGCAGGCCAGTCTAGTACCAGCACTCTTTTACTATGAAGCCACGTTGATGTAACATGTGGCTTGGCATTGTCTTGCTGAAATAAGCAGGGGCGTCCATGGTAACGTTGCTTGGATGGCAACATATGTTGCTCCAAAACCTGTATGTACCTTTCAGCATTAATGGCGCCTTCACAGATGTGTAAGTTACCCATGTCTTGGGCACTAATACACCCCCATACCATCACACATGCTGGCTTTTAAACTTTGCGCCTATAACAATCCGGATGGTTCTTTTCCTCTTTGGTCCGGAGGACATGACGTCCACAGTTTCCAAAAACAATTTGAAATGTGGACTCGTCAGACCACAGAACACTTTTCCACTTTGTATCAGTCCATCTTAGATGAGCTCAGGCCCAGCGAAGCCGGCGGCGTTTCTGGGTGTTGTTGATAAACGGTTTTCGCCTTGCATAGGAGAGTTTTAACTTGCACTTACAGATGTAGCGACCAACTGTAGTTACTGACAGTGGGTTTCTGAAGTGTTCCTGAGCCCATGTGGTGATATCCTTTACACACTGATGTCGCTTGTTGATGCAATACAGCCTGAGGGATGGAAGGTCACGGGCTTAGCTGCTTACATGCAGTGATTTCTCCAGATTCTCTGAACCCTTTGATGATATTACGGAGCGTAAATGGTGAAATCCCTAAATTCCTTGCAATAGCTGGTTGAGAAAGGTTTTTCTTGAACTGCTCAACAATTTGCTCACGCATTTGTTGACAAAGTGGTGACCCTCGCCCCATCCTTGTTTGTGAATGACTGAGCATTTCATGGAATCTACTTTTATACCCAATCATGGCACCCACCTGTTCCCAATTTGCCTGTTCACCTGTGGGATGTTCCAAATAAGTGTTGGATGAGCATTCCTCAACTTTATCAGTATTTATTGCCACCTTTCCCAACTTCTTTGTCACGTGTTGCTGGCATCAAATTCTAAAGTTAATGATTATTTGCAAAAAAAAAAAAAGTTTATCAGTTTTAACATCAAATATGTTGTCTTTGTAGCATATTCAACTGAATATGGGTTGAAAATGATTTGCAAATTATTGTATTCTGTTTATATTTGAATCTAACACAATTTCCCAACTCATATGGAAACGGGGTTTGTAGATTTGGATCTTCTGAGACCATGTGTTTCTTTTTTTTGGGTTACTTACTAGGGTTGGGCGATATAGACGATATACGATAATAATGCAAAGTTTCCTGTACATCTAATATCATTTTTCTTTTACATGAAATCCTATTTTAAAAAAAGTAATATATTGTATGAATGCAGTGGTGGGCCGTCAGGTCCAGCAAGGCCTTCTCTGCTGGCCTAACATAAATCATGATCATAGACTAATAAAAGTTCATTTTAATCTAATTTCCGTAAAGTATTCATCTTATTCTCGTCACGTCTTATTAGGCTCCAGTGTTGCTCGTTTTTAGGTTAGAGTTTTCATCCAATCAGATTTCAGCTAGCTTGTTGCTAGCGCTGTGTGAATTCTGCCGATTGATAGACAGTTGCGATAGCCAATCAGATCACGAGTTGTTGACGGTAGCCAATCTCGGTAGACTTACGTTAAACGTGACTGTGATTGGATTTTCACTTGTCACTCCCAAGCGAGTATCCGATCACAAGTTTTAACTTGCGAAAAGCAGGAAGTGGCACTGGGGCCATACCCGGCCAGCAGAGAAATCATCGGTACTCACTTTTTTTAACTCACAAAGGAGGAGAGCAAAACGTGAGTTCAAATATTTTATTTTTTATTTTTCCACGTTTAATATGTTTTTAAAAATAATTGTAATTTAGACAGTACCACGTAAGATATATTTTTAAATGCTTTACTGATTTTTAAATGTGCCGAAAAATAGCCTGTTTTGGTGATTCAATGCCCACAAGTGTGTTTTTGTGTAGTATTTCTCCAGCCATGGTCATGTGATGACATAAATTATGGTATTTTGAAGGGTATTTATTAAAGTCGGACTAAGTAGGACATCACTGAAGGCCTAGGTAGGAAACGCACAACCCGCCACTGTATGAATTGATGTACTGTATATAGAGTATTAGTTACGTACTATTGGCCATAATAAGTTTGAAAAACATCATAAAAACGTTCCTCTGTACATTATTTTGAAAAATAAAATGTGCATCTTAATCGCCCGTCTAGAGCGCTACAGTTGGTTGCAATTAGGGCTGCAACAACTAATCGATTAAAATCGATTATAAAAATAGTTGGCGATTAATTTAGTCATCGATTTCGCTGGATCTATGCTATGCGCATGCGCAGGGGGTAATTTAAATTTTTTTTTTTTAATAAACCTTTATTTATAAACTGCAACATTTACAAACAGCTGAGAAACAATAATCAAAATAAGTATGGTGCCAGTATGCTGTTTTTTTCCCCAATAAAATACTGGAAAGGATAGAAATGTAATTTGTCTCTTTTATCCGATTATTAATCGATCAATCGAAGTAATAATCGACAGATTAATCGATTATCAAATTAGTTATTAGTTGCAGCCCTAGTTGCAATAACTGTTAATTTATGCCTTCAAACCTCCGTTTGGACATCTGTGTGTGTAGAGTGTGCATGGATATTTTAATTATTGTTGTTTTTAAAGCGGCACTAAGTAACTTTTCAACCTTCATAAAATATTTTCATAACTTTTGAAATGATACATGGACTTAATACTAGTTGAATGACACTTCTGTCAAAGCCTGAGGGGTTCTGTATCGCTTTTACTGGCACTAAGCAATTTTGAGTAGGGTTGACTGCCAAAAAAAACTACAAATGTGCTGACTTGCTTTACAGCATATGTCACTCCGCCTTTCCACATTCGTTAAAAAGACGGAAGTCGATGTGAATGCCTACGTGCCGCCAGAAAATAAAAAAAAGAAGAAGAAGAACACCTACGTGCAATAACTGCTATCATGGCCGAAGCTCCAAAACAACCAAAGAAATTAAAAGTTTTGTCTGAGGAGAAAAAAGAAACATAGCCCCGGCTTTCACTCGCTGGCGTGATCTCAAAGACGAGGAATTTCAGACCGATGCTGCCTTGCCTCTGTTCCTGCTCAAATCTAATTGATAATGCTAATGTTAGCTATCGGAAATTTGTGTGGTAGCAATAAATAGCCACCAGTTTAATCATTTTACTACTACTTCCTTGGTAAAACATTTCCCACCTGTCTTTTTTTTGCTTCGGACCTGTATCTGCCCCAATACATTCTTGGTAGTAGCGTCATGTTCGTCGCGCAATCAAAGATCGTTTCTTGATAGTGTCTGCTATTTAACATCAGCATGGCCATTAGAGACGTAATATATGTGCCAATATTACTGCGGGACATCATGTCAGTATGACGCTATAGGTCAGGCCTGGGCAATTATTTTGGCTCGGGGGACCAAATTTAGAGAAAAAAATGTGTCTGGGGGCTGATATATCTATTTGTAGGAACACTAATACAAGGACTCACAATAATGTCTGATTGAAAGCTAAAAACTTTATGACAGACCGCCTTAAAAAACGGAATGGAATTTAAAATGTTTTTACTGAATGAGACACTCAGAATGTACAGGAAAATAAAGAATGTGGGATTTACAATATTAACTCTGAACGATAAAACACTGAATATTGACAACATATGAACGTCACACCCCCTCTCCATCGACATATCATACAATCAAGCGAAACGCAACGAAAATGCAACAAACACAGCGAAATATGAACACGAAGGGTAAAAAAAAAACCCCACCTACAATCTGATACATCTGATATATCACTAAGCTTTAGAACTTTGTTGTAAAAATCTCCTTCCACGTCTGTCCCTGACACCCGCATTTCAGTCTGGCCGCTCTGGAAAGACTCTGTGGAAACGCTCCCCACCCACACTGCTTGGTGCCTCGTCTGAGCTGCTGTGACTTAGATCAGTGGTTCTCAACCTTTTTTCAGTGATGTACCCCCTGTCTGTGAAAATTGTTTTAATTCAAGTACCCCCTAATCAGAGCAAAGCATTTTTGGTTGAAAAAAAGAGATAAAGAAGTAAAATACAGCACTATGTCATCAGTTTCTGATTTGTTAAATTGTATAACAGTGCAAAATATTGCTCATTTGTAGTGGTCTTTCTTGAACTATTTGGAAAAAAAGATAGGTTTTTATTTATATTTATAAAGTATTTTTGAATTGTTGCTATTTTTAGAATATTTAAAAAAAATCTCACGTACCCCTTGGCATACCTTCAAGTACCCCCAGGGGTACGCGTACCCCCATTTGAGAACCACTGACTTAGATTACCATAGTAACTAATTAGATTACCATAGTAACTAGTAGAGATGTCCGATAATGTTTTTTTTGCCGATATTCCGATATTGTCCAACTCTTAATTACCGATACCGATATCAACCGATACCGTTATATACAGTCGTGGAATGAACACATTATGCCTACTTTTTTTGTGATGCCCAGCTGGATGCATTAAACAATGTAACAAGGTTTTCCAAAATAAATCAACTCAAGTCTTGGAAAAAAATGCCAACATGGCACTGCCATATTTATTATTGAAGTCACAAAGTGCTTTTTTTTTTTTAACATGCCTCAAAACAGCAGCTTGGAATTTGGGACATGCTCTCCCTGAGAGAGCATGAGGAGGTTGAGGTGGGCGGGGTTGAGGTCGGGGCGGAGGGTGTGGTAGGGCGTAGCAGGGGGTGTATATTGTAGCATCCCGGAAGAGTTAGTGCTGCAAGGGGTTCTGGGTATTTGTTCTGTTGTGTTTATGTTGTGTTACGGTGCGGATGTTCTCCCGAAATGTTTGTCATTCTTGTTTGGTGTGGGTTCACAGTGTGGCGCATATTTGTAACAGTGCTAAAATTGTTTATACGGTCACCCTCAGTGTGACCTGTATGGCTGTTGACCAAGTATGCTTTGCATTCACTTGTGTGTGTGAAAAGCCGTAGATATTATGTGACTGGGGCCGGCACGCAAAGGCAGTGCCTTCAAGGTTTATTGGCGCTCTGTACTTCTCCCTACGTCCGTGTACACAGCGGCGTTTTAAAAAGTCATACATTTTACTGTTTGAAACCGATACCGATAATTTCCAATATTACATTTTAAAGCATTTATCGGCCGATAATATCGGCAGCCCGATATTATCGGACATCTCTATATATTAGTATAGTTTAAGACTTACGGTTATTTGAAAACATCACTGCACATCATAATGGCAGCTACAGTTTTGATCTTAAAGATCTAAAAAATATATTTGGGAATGTCCGGCGGCCCAGATTAGAGTGTTCGCCCTGAGATCGGTAGGTCGAATCATACCAAAGACTATAAAAATGGGACCCATTACCTCCCTGCTTGGCCCTCAGCATCAAGGGTTGGAATTGGGGGTTAATTTACCAAAAATGATTCCCGGGTGCGGCCACCGCTGCTGCCCACTGCTCCCCTCACCTCCCAGGGGGTGAGCAAGGGTGATGGGTGATCAAGGGTGATGGGTCAAATGCAGAAAATTATTTCGCCACACCTCGTGTGTGTGTGACAATCATTGGTAGTAGTCCTCATGGGAAATGTGTTTTTTTCTGGCCAAACAGTACCGCTTTGGTCCACTGGCGCCGCCAAAATCAACCATAACTGAAATTTCTTAAGTGGGGCTTTACCAGTAAGTTAGCAAGTAGTTTTGAGAAAATAATACAACCTTAAATGACACAATAGGTTACAGCATATTTCAGCTGTGTATGTTTTGAAATGGTTCTACAATCATTTATATACTAAATAATATCAAGTATCGAGATATAGATTTTAGGCCATGTTTCTAAGAATCTTGCTCGGGCTCAGATCATGTCTATTTCGCCTCTGTGTGTGTTTGAAACCCGACACACATCTGACGTAATTTATTGCCCACGAGTCTTCTCTGCTCAGTGCTTAGTAAGCATCACGTTGCCTTGGCCACCGTCAGTATTTTACAGCGCGGCACCAGGTGCAGCGTCGCGCTCTGTGTCACACTCCCATGTTTGGACCACGACTGGCGTTCTCTCCGGAGACACCGCAAAGTTGCACGGTCAGGCGGAATATGCTTTGCAGTCAAGAGTTGCAGCGGTGCTCTCCCATCTGTTAACAAAACCCCTTTCTTAGATGGATGATTGACTGAATTAGATCTCTTTGAGAATGGCTGGAAGGAAAGCGTGTGAACACTAAAAGATGATGAAAGCAGTTGATGTTGATTATCTGGGTTTTGAAGCATCCATCCTTCCATGTTCAATACTGCTCATTAGGGCTACACGATTATGGCCAAAAAAAAATCATTATTTTCATCAATATTGAAATCCCGATTATTTACCGGTAATTAAAACATATTTTATTGCACTTTCCATTTTAGACAAACAATATCTGAATGTGGCTTTCATATCAAAATGAAACTATAAACATTAGAGATGCCCGACAATATCGGGCTGCCGATATTATCGGCCGATAAATGCTTTAATATGTAATAACGGAAATTATCTGTATCCGTTTCAAAAAGTAAAATGTATGACTTTTTAAAACGCCGCTGTACGGAGTGGTACTCGGACGTAGGGAGAAGTACAGAGCGCCAATAAACCTTAAAGGCACTGCCTTTGCGTGCCGGCCCAATCACATAATATCTACGGCTTTTCACACACACAAGTGAATGCAAGGCATACTTGGTCAACAGCCATACAGGTCACACTGAGGGTGTCCGTACAAACAACTTTAACACTGTTACAAATATGCGCCACACTGTGAACCCACCCCAAACAAGAATGACAAACACATTTCATTACTCCAAATTACTTTGTTCCAGAAGTTTTGAGGCTTGTCTCTGTGCTGTTTGGCGTAATGTAAGCGGGATACTTTGTGACATTTGCGCAGAAATGGCTTTCTTCTGGCGACTCGACCATGCAGCCCATTTTTGTTCAAGTGCCTCCTTATTGTGCATCTTGAAACAGCCACACCACAATTTTTCATATAGTCCTGTATTTCAGCTGAAGTTATTTGTGGATTTTTCTTTGCATCTCAAACAATTTTCCTGGCAGTTGTGGCTGAAATCTTTGCTGGTCTTCCTGAATCCCTCATTTTCCACTTCTTAATCAGCGTTTGAACACTGCTGATTGGCATTCTCAATTTCTTGGATATCTTTTTATACCCCTTTCCTGTTTTATGCAGTTCAATTACCTTTTCTCACAGATCCTTTGACAATTCGTTTGCCTTCCCCATGACTCAGAATCCAGAAACATCTGTGCAGCACTGGATGAAAGATGCAATGGTCTGTCAGAAGCCCAGAAACTCACTGACCTTTTATACACACCCATTAATTACAAACAAACAGGTCACAGGTGAGGATTGGAACCTTGATTAGCCATTCAAACCTGTTTGTGTCAACTTTTGTGCATGTTATCAGATCAAAGTCACTGGGGTGTGTAAACTTTTGATCAGGGTCATTTTGGTACTTTCTTTTGTAATTTTGATTTAAAAAGAGTAAACACAGTTGTTTGCCAATAAATAGCTTCACACAACCATTAAGCATGAGTGGAAGAAAGGTTTTTGTGTTATCATTCATATTCTCTGAAGAATGGCCAAGAAATCATAAATTCTCCCAGGGTATGTAAACTTATGAGCACAACTGTACGCAGGGTTTCCCGCAACGCTTTGTTGTTAAGGCGGCCGCCTTAACAACAAAGAGCCACCGCCTAAACTAATGTCTTAACAAGCTGCTCCGCTTAGTTCTGCCTCTGTCAGTACGTCTCTGCAGCACCCAGCATTGTCCCACCCACACAACCATCTGATTGGTTACACGCAGAGCAGCAACAGCCAATCAGCAGTGCGTATTCAGAGCGCATGTAACAGCCAATCAGCAGTGCGTATTCAGAGCGCATGTAGTCAGTGCTCCTGCAGTGGAATGAGCAGAAAGGTGTTTAGCAGGTAAGGCAGCGGACTCTCCCCAAATTATAATAAACACCTCCAAGTCAACTACTAGTAACACAGTCCTTGAGGTGAAGGCTAATTAGCTTTTAGCGTAACTTTAGCTCACTGTGTGGCGTGTGTGCGTGCGTGTGTTACGGACAGCAAAGCCCTGTCTGTCTGAGAGAAAGACAAGCATTATTGACATACAGTTAACAACTAAGTTATTTCACTTTACCTTTTTCTGTGTTGATTGAGCTGTGTTGAAGCAGCAAAAAAGGACATTATGTTAAATGAAGAGTTTCCTAAAACTGTCTCTTATAGTTGATATAATAATGTAACTGCATCATAAAGCCTACATGAACTCCATGGTGTTCAGGGATGAATAGTCTCTCCTATTGCTATTGTACTATTTTTCAGCTATAGTTACATTAATTATTAGTAATGTAGCAGCCTAGTTTTGACTGGCAGGGTCCCAGCTATCACATGTTGATAAAATTATAACATTTACATAATAAAAATCAACTACAGGCTTCCCAAATGCTGTAATAAATTAAGCATGATGAGTTGAGCATATGTCAGTATGTGGCCCCACTTTTAACTCTTTTTTTCAAACGCTTAATTACAGTAAGTCATTAATTTGACTTAGTAAGTCATTATTTTGTCTTTATTTTGACTTACTAAATCATAATAATGACGTACTTAGTATCTCAGGTAACTAGGACTGTTTTGTTTTTACTTTATGGAAAACATATCGAGATATACACTACCGTTCAAAAGTTTGGGGTCACATTGAAATGTCCTTATTTTTTAAGGAAAAGCACTGTACTTTTCAATGAAGATAACTTTAAACTAGTCTTAACTTTAAAGAAATACACTCTATACATTGCTAATGGGGTAAATGACTATTCTAGCTGCAAATGTCTGGTTTTGGGTGCAATATCTACATAGGTGTATAGAGGCCCATTTCCAGCAACTATCACTCCAGTGTTCTAATGGTACAATGTGTTTGCTCATTGGCTCAGAAGGCTAATTGATGATTAGAAAACCCTTGTGCAATCATGTTCACACATCTGAAAACAGTTTAGCTCGTTACAGAAGCTACAAAACTGACCTTCCTTTGAGCAGATTGAATTTCTGGAGCATCACATTTGTGGGGTCAATTAAACGCTCAACATGGCCAGAAAAAGAGAACTTTCATCTGAAACTCGACAGTCTATTCTTGTTCTTAGAAATGAAGGCTATTCCACAAAATTGTTTGGGTGACCCCAAACTTTTGAACGGTAGTGTATATCGTATATTGCCATTCAGCAAATGGAGCGTAAAACACAACCAAAAATTGTAGGCTTCTTCACGCGACAAAGCCGGCCTACTTCACTGCAGTCTATAGTCTATTGCCCCCCAGGCTTTGGTGGCAGCGACGAGGTGGAGACGTGATGGCGACAGGCCGAGTTACACCGATCCTTACACCCACCCACCCCCTTCCCCGGTCTGTCTGCCGGAGAGACACCACCTTAACTAACACATTTTCTGGGGGAAACACTGATATGCCACCTTTCATTTTATTTTTCTTTACTTTCCCTAAATATAGAAAAATATTCATCATATTCTCTCCATGTCATGTTAGTTTCCAGTGTTGCTGTTTTTACAGTAGAGTGTTTATATAATCAGAATTCAGCAAGCTTGTTGCCAGTGCTATACTGTATGAAATCTGCCCGAGGCCTTTTGAATCAACAACTCGACAGGTCTGTGCAGTGTAGGCGAACGGGCCACAGACAAGTTGATCGACAGTAGCCAATCAGATCACAAGTTGTTGACAGTAGGCTTCCCTAGGTTGCCACACGTCAAACCATCGAGCATGACATTAACGCCTCCGGTGAATGGATACTCACTTATGACTCACAAGTGAGTATCCAATCACAAGTTGTGAGTTGTGAAAATAGGAAGTGCTATGCACACTTGTAACGAGCCACACTTGGCTGGCAGAGAAATCTGATACCTGCTTGCTTTGCTGAAGGAGAGCAAAACATTGATTAGTTTGCAGATATATACTTGCAAGGCCATTTTCAAGACATTTCAAGAGAAGACCAATCTCGTGGGACAAGGTCGGCTGACCGGTGAAATGGTTTGTCCGCCACTTCCAATCAAATCAATAAACTATAAGCAGTATCCCTGGCTTACGGCCTCAGATGGGTGCTGCAAATTGCGAGTTAAAATATATATATATTTTTTCACATTTTGCATTTATTTTAATTTTGAAATGTTTTAATTAGAGTTGATTAACGTGGACTCCGACTTAAACAAGTTGAAAAACTTATTCTTGTGTTACCATTTAGTGGTCAATTGTATGGAATATGTACTGTACTGTGCAATCTACTAATACAAGTCTTAATCAATCAAATCACTAAGGCAAGGCAAGGCAAGGCAACTTTATTTGTATAGCGCTTTTCATACACAAGGCAGACTCAAAGTGCTTCACAGACAACAAAGTGAAATGAAAGAAAATAAAAGCAAAATTAAAATGCAGACAATAAAAATAAAAACAGTGCAGACGTTAAAAGTTAAACAAAGATTAAAAGATTTAGCTGAAAGCTAAGGTGAACATAAAAGTATTCAGTCTAGTTTTAAAAGTAGTCAGAGTTGGGGAAAGTCTGACATCTTCAGGAAGTTTATTCCAGCTATTTGTTGCATAGTGACTGAATGATGCTCTCCCTTGATTTGAGTTTACTCTTGGAACCGCTAACAGATTGGTCTCAGAAGATCTTAGTGATCTAGAGGGCTTATATAGTGGGAGCATATCAGTAATATACTTGGGCCCTAGACCATGTAGTGATTTATATGTGAGCAGGAGGATTTTGAAATCAATTCTCTGATGTACAGGGAGCCAATGTAAGGATTTAAGAATTGGTGTAATGTGCTCACATTTTTTGGTCTTTGTTAGAACTCTAGCAGCAGCGTTCTGAACAAGCTGTAGCTGCCTGACAGTTTTTTTGGGAAGACCTGCAAGGAGACCATTACAATAGTCTAGCCTACTGGTAATAAAGGCATGTACAAGTTTTTCAAAGTCTTGAGCTGACATGAGCCCTCTAAGTCTTTATACATTTTTGAGGTGATAGTAGGCCGATTTTGTGACTGATTTGATGTGACTGTCGAAATGTAAATCAGAATCTAAAATCACCCCAAGATTTCTGGCTTTATTTGAGGTTTTCAGGGACAGTGATTGAAGGTGTTTTAGCACCAAAAACAATTATCTCAGTTTTATCTTCATTTAGTTGTAGGAAATTTTTAGACTTAGACTAGACTTAGACTTCCTTTCAAATTTGAACTTTACAGTACAGATAACGAAATTTCGTTGCATTAGCTCGTTGTAGTGCAGGATAAAAGAGCAATAAGGTGCAGATATAAATAAACAGATTACTGTACAGATAAATATATTGCACTTTTGCATATGCATCCACGTTTATGGATGTATGTTATATTGTCTTTATATTCCAGCCAGTTAATCCATTTTTGGGGGGAATTGAGGGGATTATTTTGCGAATGTGGGTTTAGTAATTTTTAAATGTGCCGGAAAATAGCCTGTTTTGTACGCTATTAAGGTGATTCAATGTCCAGTAGTGCGCAAGTGTGTTAATGTATAGCACAGGTGTCAAACTCAAGGTCCAGGGGCCAGGTCTGGTCCGACGTGTCATTTTACATGGCCCTTGAAGGCCTGGAAAAAATATGCGTCAATAAGGTACCATATCTTTGCTTACTAAATGTATTTGTTCTTTCCGTTTGGACAGAAAAAAAATGTACATACGGCATGAAATTGCACATGTTTTCAACTTTAATATTAACCAATATTGCAACAAATGTTGTATCGTCATACTTTCCAAACAATTTTTGGGGTTAAAGTTAAAACAAATGCTGTAGATATCTGCTTGAACTATGATTTCAAAGCAAGTTAACCATCAAATTGTTCACTATAGGTCTTAGGGGTTAAATTTATGGTGGTTTTTACAGCATATAAAAAAATATATATTTTCATGGTAAAATCTACGCTTGTTGTTTTTACCGTGTATTACTGTAAACGGGAAAAGGGTCGGGCATTTTTTGACGGTAAAAAACTGGCAGCTCTGTTGCCAGAATTAAAAAACAAACAACAGTGGTGCCGTTTTTCCATTTACAGTAAGGTGTTGTAAAACCACAGTATATTTTACAGTAAAATTCTGGTCACTAAGCTGACAGTGTTTCCATTCACTGTAAAAAGTTGTAAAAAACACTTTCTACTGCAGTAAAATTTCGGTGAGTGAATTGCCAGTTTTTACTGTAAAATATAAAAAATTTTTTTACAGTGTGCATAAAAAATATATAATATTCAAATGTATAGGCAAATTCATATATTATTTGCTGTGACAAGCGGCCCTCTTAGGCGGTGTTTTTCAACCACTGTGCCACGGCACACTAGTGTACCATGAGATACAGTCTGGTGTGCCGTGGGAGATGATCTAATTTCACCTATTTGGGTTGAAAATATTTTTTGCAAACCAGTTATTATAGTCTACAAATTATGTGTTGTTGTTGAGTATCTGTGCAGTCTAGAGCTCGGCAGAGTAACCGTGTAATACTCTTCCATATCCGTAGGTGGCAGCCGGTAGCTAATTGCTTTGTAGATGTCGGAAACAGTGGTAGGCAGTGTGAAGGTAAAAACTTGTCTAATGCTTAAACCAAAAATAAACAAAAGGTGAGTGCCCCTAAGAAAAGGCATTGAAGCTTAGGGAAGGCTATGCAGAACGAAACTAAAACTGAACTAGCTACAAAGTAAACAAAAACAGAATGCTGGACGACAGCAAAGACTTACTGTGTAGCAAAGACAGCGTCCACAATGTACATCCGAACATGACATGACAATCAACAATGTGCCCACAAAGAAGGATAAAAACAACTGAAATATTCTTGATTGCTAAAACAAAGTAGATGCGGGAAATATCGCTCAAAGGAAGACATGAAACTGCTACAGGAAAATACCAAAAAAAGAGAAAAAGCCACCAAAATAGGAGCGCAAGACAAGAACTAAAACACTACACACAGGAAAGCAAAAAAGTCAAAATAAGCATAAGCATTTTTTAAACGCAAAAAATGTGCCTTGGCTCAAAAAAGGTTAAAAAACACTGCTCTAAGGACAGTCCTAACTGCAATGTGGCCCTTGATGAAAACAAGTGGGACGCCCCTGATGTGTAGTATATCTCCAGCCGTGGAGAGGCTGGAGATATTACGAGAGGTATTTTTTTAAAAAGTCTGACTAAGTAGGACATCACTCAAGGCCAAGGTGTGAAATGCACAGCCCGCCACTGGTCTTTATCAGTATCCACCGAGAAGGTCTATTTTTAATGTGACTGATTGTAAACAGTATAATACCTAAAGGGGCGTGGCTACAAGATAGCGTTACCAAATGGGAACGTTTTCTGAGTTCTTTGCATGCATGTTTTATACATTTTTCAGTAATGATAATGTTAGTAAATTATCTACAAAAACAATTCTGCGGTACATGACATGGGACACGTAAGTATCAAAAAGACAGGCAAAAGAGGTTGGTAGATGGGAATAAATCTGAAGGTAAAAGATAGTGTTGAAACATAATGTAGTTTTGATTTTTTACATTTTCTTTGGGGTTTGCGTGGCAGCAATTTGTGCTGATAGAAATCTTCCTCTTTTTTTCCCCCTCATTTTTTCTCAAAGGGTGCTCACATCCCTGGTCCTTCGGTCTTGACTCAAATATATAGCAACTCTGATTGTTCAAGACCTGTTTTTGGAAGAAAATATGTTCAAGACCAAATAAATTCTGAAATATTTTTTTCGATTACCATGTAAATATCTGGTACTTTTTGGTTGTCAGGACAGAAGTCCGGCCCCTGGTCTTTAGCTTTCTTGAAATGTGGGCCCCGAAACCATTTAATTGAATTACCCTGCTCCTGAATATAAGATGACCTATCTTGTTAGACTTTATTCTAAAGGGAAAAAAATCTAACTACCGTATTTTTCGGACCATAGGGCGCACCGGATTATAAGGCGCACTGCCGATGAGCGGGTCTATTCAGGTCTATTTTCATACAAAAGGCGCACCAGATTACAGGGCGCATTAAAGGGGTCACATTTTTTAACACTTCCTTGTGGTCTACATAACATGTAATGGTGGTTCTTTGGTCAAAATGTTGCATAGATTATGTTTTACAGATCATCTTCAAGCCGCTTTCTGACAGTCGCTTCAGGATGCGCCGTTTTGTGGGCGGTCTAATTTACGTGGCTCACCTTCGACAGCGTCTTTTCTCCGTCATCTTTTTTGTAGCGGTGTAGCGTGCAAGGACGGGAGTGGAAGAAGTGTCAAAAGATGGAGCTAACTGTTTTAATGACATTCAGACTTTACTTCAATCAATAACAGAGCAGCTTCTCCTCATCCGTGGCTCACTAGTGCAACAACAACGCCGGAAATGTGTCCCGTGAAAAACTGTCCAACTGGAACTCACTATTAACTAAAGTTCCTTGGGTGAATAATGTCAACTCACTACACCGTTATGTTTTAGCGCTTTCATGGCGAGTTTACTGACAGATATAAAATATCTATTAAAAATGGCAACAGCGGAGGATGAATGTCCCATAACAAGAAGACAGAGAAAAAGAAGAAGCTTTCAGGACTTATGCAGATCCCAAATACAGATCAGCAGGTACCAGAAGGTAAGAAAAGTTGCTTTTGCATAATATTTTGAAACAAAACGGCAGATAATGTCTTATTTTATACACACACCATAATAATACTCCTATATTGAAGCACAATACAATCCATCCAGCGGTGCGGCTTCATAGCTTTCCAAAGTCGTACTAAAACATTTTGATGGATTTTTGAGCGCCGTGTGTAATGTTCTATATTTTTAATGGAATATATAAAATGTTGGTGTTGTTTACTTGAGTCATATTTAGGGTTGGGTATCGAGTATCGATTGGAACCGGGACTAACTTTCCGATTCTCCCGGAATCGTTCAAAAGTTTAAATTTCGATTCCTAGTTTCGATACCCAGTCCGCCGACCGGAAAAAAATACGTCCGCCGACCGGAAGAAGAAGCCGCTGAACACCAACGAAGAAGCGCCCACCGCCGGAAATGTTAGCATAGCCGAGCGAGTCAGTCAAGCTCAAGCATGGATAGCGGCATCGGCGGTCGAAAGTGTGGCTTTACTTTACAAAAAAAAATGAAATAACCACGAAATAACAGAGCTCCATGTCCATCAAGAAACGAGTGGAGAGAGAGCTGCAGATGTACCAGGACGTTCCACCGATACTTATGTCTGACGACCCTGCTGCATGGTGGTGGAACCAACAAAAGACTTATCCTTTGCTGTCAGATCTCGCTTTCTCCTATTTATGCGTTCAAGCTTCTTCCACACCCAGCGAACGTGTATTTTCCACAGCAGGAGACACTATCTGTCCAGAACGCTCACGCATCCTGCCTCAGAAGGCGGATATGGTCATTTTCCTAAACAAGAACTGTCTCTGATTTTATACTGTACCTGCTGCTAATCTGGACTGGGTTTTGCAAGTTGTTTCTTATTGTTTATTTGCTTTTCTGCACCAGGTTAGCCCATCAGTGGGAGCACGGTAACATTTTTAAGTACCTGCAGCATCATACACTTGTGTGTGTAAATGTGTTTTCATGAGGTTTCCTGCAGCATCATACACTTATGTGTAAATGTGTTTTCATGAGGTTTTCAAAAATAAAGCTCTCTTGAGGAAAGTGTACCCCTGAGAAAATGTATTCATAATTTATAATATTTATATTCAAGTTCATAGATTTGATATTTATATTGTAGTTGAAAACAGCCCTGTGAGGAATTTATAGTAAAGTTCATAAAAAGTTAATAGAATTAAAATTGATGGAGAATGTCAGACTATTTAATTCAGAAAGACTTAGCTAGCTCATTTAAAGTATCTTAAACTTTTTTTTGACCCTGCCTCTTAAAAGAATCGGAACCGAGAATCGCCAGGAATCGAAATCGAAACAAAGAATCGGAATCGGAATCGTTCGAATTCAAACGATACCCAACCCTAGTCATATTGCCATCATACTGCATCCTACACTTATCTCTTATGTATGACTGCCATCTACTGGCCACACTTATCATTACACCATGCACCAAATAAAATAGCTTCAAGGTGGGTAAGCTCAACCAAACGTATTCCTTACATTAGGCGCACCGGGTTATAAAGTTGCACTGTCGAATTTTTAGGGAAAAAAATGATTTTAAAGTGCACCTTATAGTCCGTAAAATACGGTAAATATCTGGTAGTATCTAGCTGGAGAGAAGTCTGGCCCCTGGTCTTTAGCTTTCTTGAAATGTGGGCCCCTAAACCATTTACCGTATTTTTCGGACTATAAGTCGCAGTTTTTTCGGGGGTGCGACTTATACTCAGGAACGACTTACGTGTGAAATTATTAACACATTAGCGTAAAATATCAAATAATATGATTTAGCTCATTCACGTAAGAGACTAGACGTATAAGATTTCATGGGATTTAGCGATTAGGAGTGACAGATTGTTTGGTAAACGTATAGCATGTTCTATATGTTATAGTTATTTGAATGACTCTTACCATAATATGTTACGTTAACATACCAGGCACGTTCTCAGTTGGTTATTTATGCCTCATATAACGTACACTTATTCAGCCTGTTGTTCACTATTCTTTATTTATTTTAAATTGCCTTTTAAATGTCTATTCTTGGTGTTGGCATTTATCAAATAAATTTCCCACAAAAATGCGACTTATATATGTTTTTTCCCTTCTTTATTATGCATTTTCGGCCGGTACGACTTATACGGTTGTTGAATTACCCTGCTCCTGAATATAAGATGACTCATCTTTTTAGACTTTATTCAAGGGGGGAAAATATAACTATATTTACATCAATGTGGTAATAATTATTTTGGTATGACATCCTACTGAGTTCCCATGAGAATAGGAATAGTGGTACTCCTGTCACAGGTCATATTTCCAGTTGACAAGCTTACTCTCATAGTGACATGCGAATATTGTATATCAACACGTGTGCTCAATGTTTTGGTACAGTTTTATTTGTTGTCTACAGCCTTAAAGATTGTACAATAGCCTTTGGGATTTCCTTCTGATAGCAATTTTCCTGAGGGAACTCTCCTGAAAGAATCAAAGTACTATCTATCTACCTATACAAGCTTTTGCTGTTCATCACTCAGCAATCATCTTTTTGTTGGTAAATATGTTTTCAATAAATCACATTTGTATTATCTTTAGCGCTGAAACTAACCTCTGAAGTCACCCAATAAAAAAACTAATTGAAATTGTGAAGTTGAGGCTTATTCTTGATTGTAATCTTCAGCTGACTGCTTTGTGTACATTCCTAAGGCGTACAAGTACAGAAACACCCACTGACAGCCTTCTTTGTGTCATTTGTTCTGTGTACGAGAGCAGATTTCAGAGCCACTGGGGTGTCTGTTAGTCTGTTGGCCCCCCGTCCTCGAGACATACACAACACCTGCGTTGACATAGATGACTCACCACTTCACTCGGACATCCAAACCATCTTTTGTCATCCTTAGAATCCTCTTGTACGCATCAGTGTTTAGTTCTGACTACATAGCAACAGATATTCTTCGAAACACACGCTTTGGTGACAGTTTACTGAGCAGGTACATCGTGAATGCGCCTGACAACCAGAACGTGAGAGGACGCCAAGAGGGTATCGCGCATGCAGAGTTGTTGATCACTATGTTTACTGAAATGCTTCTGCATATACTCTCATGAGAACCAGCGTCGACTGCAGTAGACATTTGTGTTTTGCATACCAGGACTATTTTTTTCCAAGATATGTAAACATTGGCCAAAGAAACAGATCTAAAACAAATGTCCACTGCAGATGATGCTGGTTCTATGGAGATGTCGAGTTGTCCACAAATGTATCGTTGTTTTGATATTGCAATCTGGGGATGTTTGCGGCATAAGAATACTCCATGGAAGTATTGAAACTATCAGGCGTAATTATTCATATTTGTAGTTCAAATTCTGAGCATAAACCCAAAATGATATCCCCTCAAAAGGTAACATTCTGATCAGTATGTAGGATCAGACTGTGACATTTCTGGGTGACATTTTTGTGACATTTCGTCCTAATGGGGCCACTGAGGTAAGCATGGCAGGCATTAAAGCATTTGCCTATGTGTGTCGGGGGACCGGGCTGAATATGTTTTGTTGAAAGTCACGTTGGCTCTTCCGAGTTTTATGCAGATTTCAGTTGGAGCAGAGCTGTTAGATTCAGTGTTTACGTGTGGGTTTGCGGTCACTGGTGTGGGCAGGAAGACTTTGGTTTCCTTGACAACCCTGGCACACTTACCAGTGGTTGCTGGTGTGATGAATAATTTAGAGTGGTCAGATCTGGCAGGCTTTGCTAGTAGGCCTTGGATTATGTTCCGATAGGTCACCTGTACTGAGAGCTCCAGCTTGTAGTCAGCAAATGGACTGAAAAGATCATAGAATCCAACGAAGCAGACTTTGCATCAGGAGTCCGCAATCGACTTTTTGAGTAGAGGGCCAAATTGGGTTGAAAAAAGCCTGCCCACCGGCCAAATATCTATTTGAATATGTATCTATATGTATGTATGTATGTGTGTGGACTACAGCCGATGCTGTTCAATACTTTTCTCTTCAACTAAAGTTGATCTGTCAAGTAGGGCTGGGCGATTATATGATCATTGATCACGATTAATTTCAGTTCGAGCTCGGTGATCAACTCTTAGCATATTTCCTCCATCAAACATGGCGGAAATGTCTTCTAGAAGTTACCGCAGTAGTTAGGGATGACGTTCGAAACCGGTTCTCACGGTTGTTCGATAAGAAAAGAACCGATTCCATGGACTCGAATCTCTTTTTGAGGCCACTATAGTAAAGAAAATAGTTGGTTCTCTATTCGAATCCCTGTGAACGAATCCCTTCCCACAGGAAATGCCCTGTGGGACGGCAATGTTATGCCCATTTGATTGTAGACTCTTACTGACACCTTGTGGCGATATGAAAATACAACGCGTCATTAGTTTGGGCACTTCCGGGTTGGCGACGTCTGTTCAGTTCATGTGACAATTGAGAAGTAGACAAGTTGTGTTAGCTCTTACAAGCCTTGGAAAAGATAAGTCTGTAAGTAAACTGTTTAACTTGTTTATGTAACTCAATATTAAGGTGGAAAGTGGTTAAATTTGATACTAAGATGTTTATTGAAAAAAGATTTTTGTGCACTGTTTCAATGGATGTTTTGAGGACTTAAAATGACTGTCAGTCATGTATTTCCACCATCGAAATAGTTTCAACACTCAGAAGTATTTGTTTGATGATAGTACTGTATATTTGTGTGAGGCTAATATTTACATATTGTGTATTAAATTTCAGTATGTTAATTGAATCACATAGCTTATACATTTGTCATTGTGTGTATTTCAGTTAAAAAAATAAATAAATAACAGTCCAGTGCAAGACAAAAATAAAGATAGGAAAAGACAAAGCAAGATCAACAACAATAAAGAGCCTAAGTGGATTAATCTGCTTTGGAACTTTATTAGATGTCTTGGATTGTTTGTTAGCTGTCTGCCTGTGTGTGTAGTTAGTATGTTCCAATAGCAGCAGAAGTGCACTTTTTGGAGAGCTGTATTTTCAGTTTTGTGCCCAAGGGACTGATTTTATTCAACAATATATTATTATTTATACACCTATAGTGATCACAGAGACAGGTTGTTTTTGTGTTACTGTATATATTTGTTTTTCTGAAAAAATCCCACTTAATATACTTTGGGTAACAAGAGTCATTTTTTTAAATATTTTTTTTAAGGGGGTAACAGTCAATATTTATTCATTTATTTATTTTATTTTTTTCTTATAAAATAAAAGTGAGCTTTTGTTAAACCAAATATTGTGTTTTTTTCCATATACAACAACCTATCTGGATTCGATAAGAGAATCGATAAGGAATCGGTTCAATAAGAGGATTCGATTATGGGCTCGAACTCGATAATTTCTTATCAAACATCATCCCTAGCAGTAGTAAACAGTAGGGAAGCCACGACGCTCGGTATAATCCTGCACGGAACAATCCGCCTATGTGTGTGTTTGTGTACGTTTGCGTGTGAAAGTGTGCCGGTGTGCGCACGACCATCCCGTTCCACCGTTGCGAAAGTCAGTCTACTCATGACGTAGTTAATGTTCAATTGCGTTGTGCCTCTTCACCCTTACACAGCTGGAAGTGAAGCTGCCGATGAATGGTCTATTTTCGACCTTATTTTATATAAAAGGCGCACTGCACTAAAAGGCACATTAAAGGAGTCATATTATTATTATTATTGAAAACACTTCCTTGTGGTCTACATAACATGTAATGGTGGTTCTTTGGTCAAAATGTTGCATAGATGATGTTTTACAGATCATCTTCAAGCCGCTTTCTGACAGTCTCTTTCGAATGCACTGTTTTGTGGCTGGTCTTATTTACGTGGCTCACCTTCGACAGCGTCTTTTTCCCGTCATCTTTGTTGTAGCGGTGTAGCGTGCAAGGACGGGGGTGGAAGAAGTGTCAAAAGATGGAGCTAACTGTTTTAATGACATTCAGACTTTACTTCAATCAGTAACGGAGCAGCATCTCCTCATCCGGAAACAGCAAGGCCTGGAAAAACCGTCTGACCGGAACTCTCTAATAACTAAACTTCCTTGGGTGAATAATGTAAACTCACTACACCGGTATGTTTTAGCGCTTTCATGGCGAGTTTACTGACAGATATAAGTAAGAACTTTACACTACTTTATATTAGAAATGGCAACAACGGAGGATGAAAGTCCCATAATAAGAAGATATAGAAAAAGAAGAACCTTATCGACTACGGACTACAATGGCGGACGTGCGCAATTTTTCAGGATTTATGCAGATCCCAAATACAGATCAGCAGGTAACAGAAGGTAATAAAAGTTGCTTTTGCATTGCGAAACAAAACGGCTGGTAATATGTATTCCCTTTTACACACACCATAATAATACTTATATGTTATTTGCGCCGACAATCCATCAAGCGGTGCGGCTTCATAGCTTACCAAAGTCGTACTAAAACATTTTGATGGATTTTTGAGTGCCGTGCGTAACGTTCTATATTTTCAATGGAACATATAAAATGTTGGTGTTGTTTACTTGAGTCATATTGCTATCATACTGCATCCTACACTTATCTCTTATGTATGACTGCCATCTATTGGTCACACTTATCAGTACACCATGCACCAAATAAAATAGCTTCAAGGTGGGTAAGCTCAACCAAACGTATTCTTTACATTAGGCGCACCGGGTTATAAGGCGCACTGTCGAATTTTTAGGAAAAAGAAGGATTTTAAGTGCGCCTTATAGTCCGGAAAATACGGTACATATCTGGTAGTATCTGGTTGTCAGGAGAGAAGTCCGGCCCATGGTCTTTAACTTTCTTGAAATGTGGGCCCCTAAACCAGTGGTCCCCAACCTTTTTGTAGCTGCGGATCGGTCAACGCTTGAAAATTTGTCCCACGGACCGGGGGTGGGGGTTGGGGTAATGTTTTTTTATTTTATTTTTTTATTTTTATTTTTTCATAAAGAAATACAATCATGTGTGCTTACGGACTGTATCCCTGCAGACTGTATTGATCTATATTGATATATAATGTATATATTGTTTTGTATGTTGATTTAATAAAAATAAAAAACTAATAAAAAACAATTATTATTATTATTTTATTTTTTTAAATTTCTTGTGCGGCCCGGTACCAATCGGTCCACAGACCGGTACCGGGCCGCGGCCCGGTGGTTCGGGACCACTGCCCTAAACCATTTAGTTGAATTACTCTGCTCCTGAATATAAGATGACCCATCTTTTTTGACTTTATTCTAGAGGGGAAACTATAACTATATTTACATCAATGTGGTTATAATTATTTTGGTATGACATCCTACTGAGTTTACTTGAGTCATAGTGCCATCATAGTGCAGTTTACAGGTATCTCTAATGTTTGACTGCCATCTACTGGTCACTTTTATTATTACTATAAGCAAAACCAGAATTATTCCGTACATTAGGCGCACCGGGTTATAAGGCGCACTGTCGAGTTTTGAAAAGAAAAAAAAATACGGTCATCGAGTTTGGATGATATGAAAAATGAATCGTTCATTTTTTTTGGCCATATCGCCCAGCCCTACTGTCATGTCCTGAACTTGCTCATAAACAATGTATACGTATTTGAGCCCTAGCAAAACATCCGTTGCTGTCCCTATGACCTGAGGGACCTGACTCCTGTCAGCTGATCTGTGGGAAGTGGCAACATCAACAGCCGCCAACCTGACACACACCTCATCCATAATGGAGTAATTCCATCACCATACACGTTGGCCTTTTGATGGCACCCATTGTCTAATTAGGCCACCTTCTGCTTGTCGGGTAAACGTCTTGAGTTTGAGAGGGAGAGCGGGTTGGTCGGAGGACACGGACGCTATGGAGTTCACATCAGCTTTCTTCCATGGTGAGGCGTCCGGAAGGGACACAGCATATGTCACTGCACTACTTGCAAAATTCACTGCCTTAGCGATGACAAGATTTTGGTTTTAAATGTTTGCATGTCTTTGTATTTGACAGCAAGTGGCGAGATAATCGCTGTGGTGTTTCCTGTATAAAAACAATACTGTTCTTTTGGAAACCACCAGCTATCGTCTCATTATGTAGCACTTAAGGAGGAAAAAGACACAGCGTGAAAATGCAGAAAAGTACAAGCGAGACTGAAGACTGAAGTCTTCTTCAATCAAGATCAATTTCTGCTTCTCAGTAAATTGAATTTAAGTGTGTAGAATCCAAAATTAGGCACTAATGCAATTCAGATGTTTAAAGGACTACTGAAATGAAATGTTTTTATGTAAACAGGGATAGCAGATCCATTCTATGTGTCATACTTGATCATTTTGCGATATTGCCATATTTTTGCTGAAAGGATTTAGTAGAGAACATCGACGATAAAGTTTTGGTCGCTGATAAAAAAGCCTTGCCTGTACCGGAAGTAGCGTGACGTCACAGGTTGAAGGGCTCCTCACATTCTACCATTGTTTACAATGCAGCGAGAGCGATTTGGACCGAGAAAGCGACGATTACCCCATTAATTTGAGTGAGGATGAAAGATTCGTGGATGAGGGACGTGAGAGTGAAGGACTAGAGTGCAGTGCAGGACGTATCTTTTTTCGCTCTGACCGTAACTTAGGTACAAGGGCTCATTGGATTCCACACTTTCTCCTTTTTCTATTGTGGATCACGGATTTGTATTTTAAACCACCTCGGATACTATATTCTCTTGAAAATGAGAGTCGAGAACGCGAAATGGACATTCGCAGTGACTTTTATCTCCACGACAATACATCAGCGAAGCTCTTTAGCTACGGAGCTAACGTGATAGCATCGGGCTGAAATGCAGATAGAAACAAAAGAAATAGACCCCTGACTGGAAGGATAGACAGAAAATCAACAATACTATTAAACCATGGACATGTAACTACACGGTTAATGCTTTCCAGCCTGGCGAAGCTTAACAATGCTGTTGCTAACGACGCCATTGAAGCTAACTTAGCTACGGGACCTCATCAGAGCTATGATAAAAACATTAGCGCTCCACCTACGCCAGCTCTCATCTGCTCATCAATACCCGTGATCACCTGCGTTCCAGCGATCGACGGAGCGACGAAGGACTTCACCCGATCATAGATGCTGTCGGCGGCTAACGTCGAATAGCGCGTCTGCTATCCATCTCAAAGTCCTCCTGGTTGTGTTGCTGTAGTCCGCCGCTAATACACCGATCCCACCTACAGCTTTCTTCTTTGCAGTCTTCATTGTTCATTAAACAAATTGCAAAAGATTCACCAACACAGATGTCCAGAATACTGTGGAATTTTGAGATGAAAACAGAGCTTTTTGTATTGGATCCAATGGGGTCCTAATACTTCCGTTTCAACCATTGACGTCAGGCGCGTACGTCATCATACATAGACGTTTTCAACCGGAAGTTTTGCGGGAAATTTAAAATTGCACTTTATAAGTTAACCCGGCCGTATTGGCATGTGTTGCAATGTTAAGATTTCATCATTGATATATAAACTATCAGACTGCGTGGTCGGTAGTAGTGGCTTTCAGTAGGCCTTAAGGTTTTAGCTCTCTTTTTAAAAGAGTGAAAGGGGGAATTTCTTAAGTCATATGACTTGGCTCTTGCAGGAAGCAATGACACAGGAGCACATGATCTGCCGGGAAGATCCTGAGCTGGTTTTAAAGTAAGGGGTGATTAATCAATCGTTAAAAGCTGTGTCAATTGTGTAGAATTGACGGTTGATTAACCGCATCTTACAGCCATTGAGATCAAATTAAGTGCAGTACTCGGCTGCACCCATCGGAGGCGCTTTGATTCGGTTTGACTATTTAAAGGCCTACTGAAAGCCACTACTAGCGACCACGCAGTCTGATAGTTTATATATCAATGATGAAATCTTAACATTGCAACACATGCCAATACGGCCGGGTTAACTTATAAAGTGCAATTTTAAATTTCCCGCTAAACTTCCGGTTGAAAACGTCTATGTATGATGACGTATGCGCGTGACGTCAGTAGTAAACGGAAGCATTCGGACACCATTGTATCCAATACAAAAAAGCTCTGTTTTCATCTCAAAATTCCACAGTATTCTGGACATCTGTGTTGGTGAATCTTTTGCAATTTGTTTAATGAACAATGAAGACTGCAAAGAAGAAAGTTGTAGGTGGGATCGGTGTATTAGCGGCTTGCTGTAGCAACACAATCAGGAGGACTTTGACTTGGATAGTAGACGCGCTAGCCGACGCTAGCCGACGCTAGCCGACGCTAGCCGCCGACCGCACGGATGATCGGGTGAAGTCCTTCGTCCTTCCGTCGATCGCTGGAACGCAGGTGAGCACGGGTGTTGATGAGCAGATGAGGGCTGGCTGGCGTAGGTGGAGCGCTAATGTTTTTATCATAGCTCTGTTAGGTCCCGTTGCTAAGTTAGCTTCAATGGCGTCGTTAGCAACAGCATTGTTAAGCTTCGCCAAGCTGGAAAGCATTAACCGTGTATTTACATGTCCATGGTTTAATAGTATTGTTGATTTTCTGTCTATCCTTCCAGTCAGGGGTTTATTTCTTTTGTTTCTATCTGCATTTAAGCACGATGCTATCACGTTAGCTCCGTAGCTAAAGTGCTTCACCGATGTATTGTCGTGGAGATAAAAGTCACTGTGAATGTCCATTTCGCGTTCTCGACTCTTATTTTCAAGAGGATATAGTATCCGAGATGGTTTAAAATACAAATCCGTGATCCACAATAGAAAAAGGAGAAAGTGTGGAATCCAATGAGCCAGCTTGTACCTAAGTTACGGTCAGAGCGAAAAAAGATACGTCCTGCACTGCACTCTAGTCCTTCACTCTCACTTTCCTCATCCACGAATCTTTCATACAGGCTCAAATTAATGGGGTAATCGTCGCTTTCTCGGTCCGAATCGCTCTCGCTGCATTGTAAACAATGGGGAAATGTGAGGAGCCTTTCAATCTGTAACGTCACGCTACTTCCGGTACAGGCAAGGCTTTTTTTTAATCAGCGACCAAAAGTTGCGAACTTTATCGTCGATGTTCTCTACAAAATCCTTTCAGCAAAAATATGCCAATATCGCGAAATGATCAAGTATGACACATAGAATGGATCTGTTATCCCCGTTTAAATAAAAAAAATTAATTTCAGTAGGCCTTTAACGGTCCAAGGAAGAACAACTTGACGCCATCAATGGGAACTTGAGCTCCGTTCAATACTCTGCCTTTGAAGTGGGAGTTAAATATTCTCGTTTGAGTTTGAGTTTGAGTTTATTTCGAACATGCAAGCATACAACATGATACATCACAATTTCCAGTTTCTCTTTTCAACATGTTCGAAAGGGAGTAGGAAGAAGCAGAGCTTGTTTAATCCTGATCCAGGACATTTACTCAAGCCCAACTGGACTGTTCAGATAGTACGAGAAGACATTCAGCCTCTCATCCGTAGCGCCCTCTGTATCCCACTTTCTCCCCTCTGTTGCAAGTTTTGTTGATTCTATGTAACTTGTTTGTGTGCTATGGCTATGAGTTTTTTTTTCTTTGGCCTCAGTCTGGACCCCCTCCCTGGAGTACAGCTTTTGACTGAATATTTTTTAATATGTTTTATATACACACTGCAAGTACACATATAATGTAGTAACATACACGTTCATAACAATATGTAGTATGTTTTATATACACACTGCAAGTATACATATAATGTAGTAACAGACACGTTCATAACAATATGTAATATGTTTTATATACACACTGCAAGTATACATATAATGTAGTAACAGACATGTTCATAACAATATGTAATATGTTTTATATACACACTGCAGGTATATATATAATGTAGTAACATACACGTTCATAACAATATGTAATATGTTTTATATACACACTGCAAGTATACATATAATGTAGTAACAGACATGTTCATAACAATATGTAATATGTTTTATATACACACTGCAGGTATATATATAATGTAGTAACAGACACCTTCATAACAATATTCAATATGTTCAATATTTACCATACTTTGATCATTTTAATCAATGCCGGAACTAATTCCTTGGCGCATTTATTTCCGTTTCCATAGCAGCGCACGTCTGACTTCCATTGTGTTCCTACTTCCGGATACACAATGCTTGTATGTTTTGTAATCATGGCAGGCTTTATGACAAACAACGAAGAAGACAATCGAGGATTCACAACATTATATTTTTGAAGCTGAATATACGGAGGATGAACTGCTGCTTCTAGAAGCGAGCAAGAAGATGAGGGTGAAACGTTGGAGCAGACGAGACGAGTGAGGTGAAATCGACTCGAAGCTACAAATGTGGAACTTGAAGACAAGCTATTTTGACATAAATGGAGTGCTTACCCATAATTAACTGGAAAAAACGTCCTCGGCCAGCTGGACCAAACAGACCAACGAGTGAATCACACTTAAATATTGATCATGATACATGCAGCACATCATGCATGTTGTTACAACTACAGTACATACGCTGTGATGGCTAGCTGTGTACAAACAAAACATGAAATAATACTTTACAGATACTGTAATATGATTGTTCATGTTTTTCACTCAGTACAGATTGGTGTTCTATCACATTGTTGTGTATTACCAACTCAAACACGTTTTGTGCTGACGTAAAAGCTAGCTTATCTCTCGCCGTAGCTCGCTTTTACGGCTAATACCGTAGCACGCCGATGTGTTAACACGCTAGAAAAAGAGTTCCTCAGTGTTCACTCTTACAATAACAATGTTGCTACAGTTTGGTTATTATACAGGTTATGGAACGTAAATTAAGTACTGTTGACGGTTTTTGAATGCATTTCTAAAGTGATTTAAAGGTACAAATGATTGCTCCCATTAGCTGCATTGCTAGCCACCGAGAACGAGCCGATTTTGACATGTTTGAATGCGCAAAAAAACTCTCATGATTGTGAACCACAGGCAAAACTCCCCAAAAAGTGCAGTTCCCCTTTAAACTGTCAAAAGCACTTACCATAGATCAGTGTTTTTCAACCTTTTTTGAGGCAAGGCACATTTTTCTCATGAAAAAATCCGGACGCACACCACCAGCAGGAAACGTAAAAATGTTTAACTCCACCAGGTCGGCGTGCCTTATTTTGAGTTTGTTGGTGTTTTCCTGTGTGTAGTGCTTTAGTTCTTGTCTTGCGCTGTTATTTTGGTGGCCCTTCCTGTTTTGTTGGTGTTTTCCTGTAGCAGTTTCATGTCTCCCTTTTGAGCGCTATTCCGCGCGCCTGCTTATTTTAGCAAGCAAGGCTATTTACGTTGTTGCGATCTTTCTTTGTGTGGCCATTGTTGATTGTCATGTCATGTACGGATGTACTTTGTGGACGCCGTAAGTTTTTGCTGTCGTCCAGCGTTCTGTTTCAGTTCAGTATTACTTTCGTTTTGCATAGCCACTGCCTTTTCCTTTCCCTTTTGTTCATTTTTGGTTTAAGCATTACATACCTTTTTTACCTGCACGCCGCCTCCTGCTGTGGTCTGCATATTGGTATGACAACAAACCATACTCGTCTCACCCGACACATTCTGACTTTTACAAAGCAATGAACTACCTGCTGCCACATGGAGTATTACATGGTTACTCTGCCGAGCTCTTCACAGCACAGACACTGAGCAACGGCACATTATTTGCAGATTCTAATTATTGATATGCAAAAAATATTTTTTGGACCAGTGAGGTGAAGTTGGATAATTTTCCACGGCACGCCAGGCAATATCTCACGAAAAACACTGCCATAGATAAATTCAACAAGGTAACGTTAATACATGTGATTGATTTGATATTGGTGTCTCACTCATGGATGATTGGTATCGGACTCGGCGGCGTAAAACCTTGATGAAAGCATTCCTCGTAACAACGGCCTTCCATATAATATCTCATGAACAATTCATGGACGTTTTCTCTCACAGCGTATGCACTTATGGATGTATAACAATAATTGATCCCCGCCAAGTGATGTTGAGTCGTGCCTATAGTTTGGAGGTAGTTGCTATGCAGCACAGCATAAAGTAAGGTTACCATTGCCTCTCATTGTGATAACACCAGCATGAAGTCCCAATTGCAGTTTTATTGAGCCCCCCCCCCCCCCCCCCCCCCCCTAACCCTGCATCCATGCTTTACAAGCTCCTGCAACACCGTTTGTGCAGGGCAGGCGCAGAGGAATTTATGTTTCATTGAATTAAGGAGGCTGTCGAGCTCGGAACTCGCAGGTTTCTCACATCTGCGCGGACGGAGCGAATCAATGATAGCCCCGTACAACGGGGGGAGGGTTAAAGAATGAGCCGGAAGGAATAATGAGGGAGAACGCCGGTGATAAAGGTTGGAAAAAGCAAAGACCTTGGATATGATCAAGACAAACTTCTTTGGAATTGACCCTTGATGATCAGCAGGACCAACATTGAGACGAAACAGTCGTCTTTTTTTGAAAGGGACGAATCAGAATTAACCCCACTTTAATTTTTTTTATTTTGTCACAACCAAATGTGTGTTCCTGCTGCTTCAAGGACGTATCTTGTCGGGTGCAAACTTAAGTCACAAAGTTCAACATTTTCCAAGGAATCAATTAGAGATGTCGATAATATCGGCAGCCCGATAATATCGGCAGCCCGATATTATTGGGCTGCCGATATTATCGGCCGATTAATGCTACAATATGTACTATTGGAAATTATCGGTATCTGTTTCAAAAAGTAAAATTTATGACTTTTTAAAACGCCGCTGTGTACACGGACGTAGGGAGAAGTACAGACCGCCAATAAACCTTAAAGGGACTGCCTTTGCGTGCCGGCCCAATCACATAAAATCTACACTATAAAAAAAAATCCTATTTTTATGGTTAATTTACTCTAAATTTCTACTGTAATTTTTCCATTTTTTTTTAAATAGTTTATAAAACTGTAGAATTGAAGACATTATCTGTAAATAAACAATCTGCCTGTTATTTTAAGTAATATGCCAGTAATGACAAACTATGTATATTTCTATTTTTTTTACAGAAAAATACCAAATTATTTATACATAGCATTTTCTGTTTTCTTAAATTACTTTCAAATTCATGTAAAATTACAGTAATTATCTTTCTTTAAATATGTAGCTTGTTATATAAAAGTCTATGTCGAAACTAACAATCTAACACAGGGGTGTCAAACTCAAATGCAGAGTGGGCCAACATTTAAAACTGAACAAAGCCGCGGGCCAAGGTTGAACAAATGAACCTTTAACGTACTCTACGAGCTATCGTCACGTCTGCTTTTCATCCATTCTAACATCGTTCAGACCCAGTCACAAGATATGTACGGCTTCTGTACGCACACACGAGTAAATGCAACGCATACTTCATCAACAGCGATACAGGTTACACTGACGGTGCCAGTATAAAAAACTTTAACACTATTAGAAATATACGCCACACTGTGAATCCACACCAAACAAGAATGTCAAACACATTTCGGGAGAACATCCGCACCGTAACACAACAGAACAAATACCCAGAATCCTTTGCAGCACTAACTTTTCCGGGACGCTACAAAATACACCCCCGCTACCACCAAACCCCGCCCCCCACCCCACACACACCTTGTAGCGTCTCGGAAAAGCGCACCGGATTATAGGGCGCTAAAGGGGTCACATTTCATTTTTTTTTTTCGAAATTGAAAACACTTCTTTGTGGTCTACATAACATGTAATGGTGTTTTTTTGGTCAAATTGTTGCATAGATGATGTTTTACATATCATCTTCAAGCTGCTTTCTGACAGTCGCTTCAGGATGCGCCGTTTTGTGGGCGGTCTTATTTACGTGGCTCAACTTTGGCAGCATCTTTACCCCGTCATCTTTGTTGTAGCGGTGTAGCGTGCAAGGACGGGAGTGGAAGAAGTGTCAAAAGATGGAGCTAACTGTTTTAATGACATTCAGACTTTACTTCAATCACTAACGGAACAGCGTCTCCTCATCCGGAAACAACAACACCGGAAATGTGTCCCGTGAAAAACCGTCCGACCGGAACTCTCTAATGACTAAAGTTCCTTGGGTGAATAATGTAAACTCACAACACCGGTATGTTTTAGTGCTTTCATGGCGAGTTTACTGACAGATATAAGTGAGAACTTTACACTACTTTATATTAGAAATGGCAACAGCGGAGGGTGAATGTCCCATAAAAAGAAGAAGTTTATTAACTACGGACAACGTGCGCACATTTTCAGGACTTATACAGATCCCAAATACAGTTTAGCAGGTACCAGATGGTAAGAAAAGTTTCTTTTGCATAATATTACGAAACAAAACGGCAGATAATACAAACCCCGTTTCCATATGAGTTGGGAAATTGTGTTAGATGTAAATATAAACGGAATACAATGATTTGCAAATCATTTTCAACCCATATGAATGCACTACAAAGACAAGATATTTGATGTTCAAACTCATAAACTTGATTTTTTTTTTTTCAAATAATAATTAACTTAGAATTTCATGGCTGCAACACGTGCCAAAGTAGTTGGGAAAGGGTATGTTCACCACTGTGTTACATGGCCTTTCCTTTTAACAACACTCAGTAAACGTTTGGGAACTGAGGAGACACATTTTTGAAGCTTCTCAGGTGGAATTCTTTCCCATTCTTGCTTGATGTACAGCTTAAGTTGTTCAACAGTCCGGGGGTCTCCGTTGTGCTATTTTAGGCTTCATAATGCGCCACACATTTTCAATGGGAGACAGGTCTAGACTACAGGCAGGCCAGTCTAGTACCCGCAGTCTTTTATTATGAAGCCACGTCGATGTAACACGTGGCTTGTCATTGTCTTGCTGAAATAAGCAGGGGCGTCCATGGTAACGTTGCTTGGATGGCAAAATATGTTGCTCCAAAACCTGTATGTACCTTTCAGCATTAATGGTGCCTTCACAGATGTGTAAGTTACCCATGTCTTGGGCACTAATACACCCCCATACCATCACACATGTTGGCTTTTCAACTTTGCGCCTATAACAATCCGGATGGTTCTTTTCCTCTTTGGTCCGGAGGACACGACATCCACAGTTTCCAAAAACAATTTTGAAATGTGGACTCGTCAGACCACAGAACACTTTTCCACTTTGTATCAGTCCATCTTAGATGAGCTCAGGCCCAGCGAAGCCGACGACGTTTCTGGGTGTTGTTGATAAACGGTTTTCGCCTTGCATAGGAGAGTTTTAACTTGCACTTACAGATGTAGCGACCAACTGTAGTTACTGACAGTGGGCTTCTGAAGTGTTCCTGAGCCCATGTGGTGATATCCTTTACACACTGATGTTGCTTGTTGATGCAGTACAGCCTGAGGGATCGAAGGTCACGGGCTTAGCTGCTTACGTACAGTGATTTCTCCAGATTCTCTGAACCCTTTGATGATATTAGATGGTGAAATCCCTAAATTCCTTGCAATAGCTGGTTGAGAAAGGTTTTCTTAAACTGTTCAACAATTTGCTCACATTTGTTGACAAAGTGGTGACCCTCGCCCCATCCTTGTTTGTGAATGACTGAGCATTTCATGGAATCCACTTTTATACCCAATCATGGCACCCACCTGTTCCTAATTTGCCTGTTCACCCGTGGGATGTTCCAAATAAGTGTTTGATGAGCATTCCTCCACTTTATCAGTATTTATTGCCACCTTTCCCAACTTCTTTGTCACGTGTTGCTGGCATCAAATTCTAAAGTTAATGATTATTTGCACAAAAAAAAAAGTTTATCAGTTTGAACATCAAATATGTTGTCTTTGTAGCATATTCAACAAAGTATGGGTTGAAACTGATTTGCAAATCATTGTATTCCGTTTATATTTACATCTAACACAATTTCCCAACTCATATGGAAACGGGGTTTGTAGAATCATCATACTGCTGTGATTATATGCATCAAGTGTTCATTCAAGGCTAAGGCAAAATATGGAGATATATATCGTGTATCGTGACATGGCCTAAAAATATCGAGATATTAATTGCCCAGCCCTAGTTTAAACTTAACATGTTTTTAATTTTACTTTGGTCTACATTAGATGCTACTTCCTTACAGTCATGTTTGTATTCCTGTTCAGGAATTCCCTAGTATGAATACTTTCCCAAATGACTTAACAGCCCAACAGTAATCCGTAGTAGAATGGTGCTCGTATTTCTCGAAAGAGCTTTTCAGAATGAATGCAAAATAAAGGGAAGTTTGCCGTTTGACAGTTTATTGGTCTTCCAATTCCCAGTTTGCGTTCGCGTCTTTACGTTTCCACATCTACACACTTCAAACTATACGATTTATTGGTCCTCCTTTATGGGGTTGTTTCACAGAAAACAGACGTCGGCTGCTCTGTTTACCGTTTCGATGATGAGGAATACAGAGCGTCTGGGACCAGCCAAATCCCTCGAGCTCTGCCGTGGGAAAGCCCGGCCGACCCGCTTCCTCCCAACGTGTCCCCAGATCTGAGCAGTGATTCCCTTTGGCAGGATTGTATATAGGACACTAAGAGCTCTATTATAGCAAATCCTTTTCCCCGACAAGCCAAACCACACGATAAAATATGTATTCTTCTCTGTTAACCTAAAAGTAAAAAAAAGTTCAAGTACCAATGATTGTCACACACACATACGAGGTGCATTTGACCCATCACCCTTGATCACCCCCTGGGAGGTGAGGGGAGCAGTGAGCAGCAGCGGTGGCCGCGCCCGGGAATCATTGTGGGTGATTTAACCCCCAATTCTAACCCTTGATGCTGAGTGTCAAGCAGGGAGGTAATGGGTCCCATTTTTATAGTCTTTGGTATGACTCGGCAGGTTTGAACTCACAACCTACCGATCTCAGGGCGGACACTCTAACCGCTAGGCCACTGAGTAGACTTACATAATAAATATAAAAATACAAATTAAATTTCGATGTGGAGTTTGTATATTTAATCAAAGTTAGTTAAAAACCTTATTAAGCAAAAACATTTCTTCTTACTTATTGTGTGAATGCTCCAAAGCATTCACACGTATGGTTTTCTACACCAAAATTAATCTATTTATTAAACTTCTTATTTTTCTTCTTCTCCAGATTTTGGTGCGCTCTACCTTCCACATTTTTCACCCGATTCAAACCGTATCAACTTCAAACTCTTCAGCCTATTCGGGAATCACGGGCTTTCCCTTGACAAATTCCAAAAATTCCCAGATTTCCCAGAATTCCAGGTTTTCCGGGACATTTTTCCCATTCAAAATGAATTGGCCATTTTTCAAACTTCCACCATTTCCACATTTTTCAACCGATTCAAACTATTCCACCTTCAACACATTCCACCATACTTGCCAACCCTCCCGTTTTTAGCGGGAGACTCCCGGTATTCAGCGCCTCTCCCGATAACCTCCCGGCAGAAATTTTCTCCCGACAAACTCCCGGTATTCAGCCGGAGCTGGAGGCCACGCCCCCTCCAGCTCAATGCGGACCTGAGTGGGGACAGCCTGTTCTCACGTCCGCTTTCCCACAATATAAACAGCTTGCCTGCCCAATGACGTCATAACATCTACGGCTTTTAGAGAGTAGAGTGCACAACTGCGCACACAACAAGGAGACGAAGCGGAAGAACGAGGAAGTTACACACATGGCGACGCCGTCGACGAGCAAGATGAAGAAATACGCTTGCAAGTTCCAAAACGAATGGAAACAAGAATTTTAGTTCATCCAGGACAGTTCGAAGGGGAAGGGGTATGTATGTTGCCTGTACATTATGTAGAACAGACTTTTCCATTGAACACGGTGGCCGAAATGATATACTCATTCATGAACGGAGAAGTTAAACAGGACAATGCTGCCATCTACTGGATAGCCTCCAGAACACTGCAATTCAAGTATTTATTTTATTTATATGTATAATAAAATAAATATATATATATATATATATATATATATATATATATATATATATATATATATATATATATATATATATATATATATATATATATATATATATATATATATATATATATATATATACATATATATATATATATTAGGGCTGCAAAAACTAATCGATTAAATCGATTAAAATCGATTATTAAAATAGTTGCCGATTAATTTAGTCATCGATTCGTTGGATCTATGCTATGCGCATGCGCAGAGGTTTTTTTTTTTTTTAATACTTTTTTTATATATATATATATATTTTTTTTTTTAACTAAACCTTTATTTATAAACTGCAACATTTACAAACAGCTGAGAAACAATAATCAAAATAAGTATGGTGCCAGTATGCTGTTTTTTTCCAATAAAGTACTGGATAGGATACAAATGTAGTTTGTCTCTTTTATCCGATTATTAATCGATTAATCAAAGTAATAATCGACAGATTAATCGATTATCAAATTAATCGTTAGTTGCAGCCCTAATATATATATGAAATACTTGAGTTGGTGAATTCTAGCTGTAAATATACTCTCCTCTTAACCACGCCCCCGCCCACTCCCGATATCGGAGGTCTCAAGGTTGGCAAGTATGCATTCCACCATCCTGGAAATGTTTTTCCATGTCCCCAAAAATTCCAGGATTTTCCAGAATTCCTGGTTTTCCAAAGCCCTATTTCCACCCTTTTTTCTGGCGAATACTCCTTCCACATTTTTCAACGCATTTCAACCGTTCCACCGTCAAAACATTCCTCTTAATCAGGGCAAAAACTAAGTTGGTTTTTGAACTGGAAAAATTCCCGGTTTTCCCGAAATTCCAGGAATTCCGTAATACCATTTCTCAATTCAACATGTTACTACTTGAACATGTTAACACCAACCATTTCAACTCATTTAGACCAGTCAAGTGTTTTACCATTTTCCAAAAAAATTCTAGCTTTTCCCGAGATTCCCAGTTTTTTCTTTAATTCCCATTGAAATCAGTGGGACATTCTTCAAAGTTCCAAAATTCCCAAATTTTTCAACTGAATCAAACTGTTCCAACTTCAAAATATTCAGCCGGTTCAATACAAATACACGTACCGTTACACCCCTAATTAACTTTGAATATTGAAATTTTTTCATGGCAAGTGCTATTGACAGTTTAACAATGTCCATCCATCCATCCGGCAACTCAATAAATTGACGAGTTCCTTCCCTATTCTCTTTTATTACTTACATTTGTTTGACAAAAACAGTCAATAATACACATTGACTACATTTACACTGCAGGACAAAGTGGCCCCAATTGGATTTTTTAATAATCTCGTTTCTTCCAGCTGACTGTGTACACTGCAAGTAAAATGTGATTCTAATCAGACTTCAGTGTAAACGTGCACAGGTCCCAATGTGGCCTTGACGTCACTTGCGTGTGCACTTCGACAAAGTGGAAACAAAGGAAGTTGACCGGGAGCAAGTCGCTACTACTACAAAATAAGATAAAAGTCAAAGCACCTTTAAAATAAGTGTTTTTTTACGTGAAAATAAATGGAAGTAATACAATGTATGAATGGATGTATACAGTGTAATATATTTGGGAGGGTTCTAATTAGAGATGTCCGATAATATCGGACTGCCGATAAATGCTTTAAAATGTAATATCGGAAATTATCGGTATCGATTTGAAAAAGTAAAATGTATGACTTTTTGTCCAATAATGCCTTTTTTGCCGATATCCAATATTCCGATATTGTCCAACTCTTAATTACCGATTCCGATATCAACCGATACCGATACATACAGTCGTGGAATTAACACATTATTATGCCTAATTTTGTTGTGATGCCCCGCTGGATGCATTAAACAATGTAACAAGGTTTTCCAAAATAAATCAACTCAAGTTATGGAAAAAAATGCCAACATGGCACTGCCATATTTATTATTGAAGTCACAAAGTGCATTATTTTTCTAAACATGCTTCAAAACAGCAGCTTGGAATTTGGGACATGCTCTCCCTGAGAGAGCATGAGGAGGTTGAGGTGGGCGGGGTTGGGGGGGGGGTGTTCGGGGGTAAGGGGTAGCGGGGGGTGTATATTGTAGCGTCCCGGAAGAGTTAGTGCTGCAAGGTGTTCTGGGTATTTGTTCTGTTGTGTTTATGTTGTGTTACGGTGCGGATGTTCTCCCGAAATGTGTTTGCCATTCTTGTTTGGTGTGGGTTCACAGTGTGGCGCATATTTGTAACAGTGTTAAAGTTGTTTATAAGCCACCCTCAGTGTGACCTGTATGGCTGTTGACCAAGTATGCATGGCATTCACTTGTGTGTGTGAAAAGCCGTAGATATTATGTGACTGGGCCGGCACGCTAAGGCAGTGCCTTTAAGGTTTATTGGCGCTCTGTACTTCTCCCTACGTCCGTGTACACAGCGGCGTTTTAAAAAGTCATAAATTTTACTTTTTGAAACCGATACCGATAATTTCCGATATTACATTTTAAAGCATTTATCGGCCGATATATAACATCTCAAGTTTAGACTGAAGTCACATTTGGAAAGATCCAATTCCAATCAAATTCAGGACTACCTCCTGATGTGGCCTGAATCTGATGCCAAAAGATGTCAGATTTGAAGCACTTTTGAAGCGTTTAGACTGGCAAAAAAAAAAAATCAGATCCGTCACTTGAGGGCAAAAAAATCTGATTTGGTGTGCAGTGTGAACGGGGCTAATAACTAAAAAGCTACTACTACTCATTTAAATATTTTGTGTTTTTTGCTTTTAAAGTCCTCCAAGTCTGTAAACATGAGCAAAACTGACCACTTCATGAAAATTGAGACTTCTCAAAGCACTTATTTCTTGTGTTGTTTTAAGCTAATTTTGCAGCTAGTTTAGCGATTAGCAGGACTGCTCCTGGATTCCTCTTACACTGTGTTTAACATGTCTAGCGTAGTACTTGATAATGATACTTAAGAAATGCAGTTTATTTTCCGCAATGGAGGTGATTACCATATTTTCCGGGCTATAAGGCACACTTAAAATCCTTTTTTTCCCTCAAAACTCGACAGTGCGCCTCATAACCCCGTGCGCCTAATGTACGGAATAATTCTGGTTTTGCTTATCGACCTCAAAGCTATTTTATTTGGTACATGGTGTGACGATAAGTGTGACCAGTAGATGGCAGTCAAACATAAGAGATACTTTTAGACTGCAATATGATGGCAATATGAGTCAAGTAAACTCAACATGTTATATGTTCCATTAAAAATATAGAACATTACACACGGCGTTAAAAAATCTATCAAAATGTTTTAGTACGATTTTGGTAAGCTATGAAGCCGCACCGCTTGATGGATTGTCGGCACATAAAACATACAAGTATTATTATTGTGTGTGTATAAGGTAAGACATATTATCTGGTGTATTGTTTCGCAATATTATGCAAAAGCAACTTTTCTTACCTTCTGGTACCTGCTGATCTGTATTTGGGATCTGCATAAGTCCTGAAAAATTGCGTGCTTCCGCCTTTGTGGGTGATAAGCGTCTTCTTTTTGTCTATCTTCTTGTTATGGGACATTCATCCTCCACTGTGGCCATTCCTAATATAAAGTAGTGTAAAGTTCTTACTTATATCTGTCAGTAAACTCGCCATAAAAGCGCTAAAACATACCGGTGTAGTGAGTTTACATTATTCACCCAAGGAACTTTAGTTATTAGAGAGTTCCAGTCGGACCTTTTTTACGGAACACATTTCCAGCCTTGTTGTTGTTTCCGGATGAGGAGATGCTGCTCCGTTATTGATTGAAGTAAAGTCTGAATGTCATTAAAACAGTTAGCTCCATCTTTTGACACTTCTTCCACTCCCGTCCTTGCACGCTACACCGCTACAACAAAGATGACGGGGAGAAGACGCTGACGAAGGTGAGACACGTAAATAAGACCGCCCACAAAACGGCGTCAGAAAGCGGCTTGAAGATGATCTGTAAAACATCATCTATGCAACATTTTGACCAAAGAACCACCATTACATGTTATGTAGACCACAAGGAAGTCTTTTACATTTAGAAAAAAAAAAAAAATATGACTCCACTAATGCGCCCTATAATCTAGTGTGCCTTTTGTATGAAAAAAGATCGAAAATAGACCATTCATCAGCAGTGCGCCTTATAATCCGGTGCGCCCTATGGTCCGGAAAATAGGGTATTATTAATTTCAGGAAGCGGCTCCAGCTGATGAGCGCTTTTCAGTCAAGCGACCAAAAATTAATAAACTCTAAGCCCGAGGTGATCAGCATTAAAAGGCATTAATCGGCAGTGGTTGATTATTTACTTTTTGTCCGATCGATTGGCACCTACTTGGTATTTTTTACAGATTATTGTGAAATTCAAGTTGAACAGAACAGTAACTGAAGAACCTGCTTGTGATGTAATGTGATGATCTGAATTCCTGGGGCCGTACTTATCAAGCTTCTCAGAATTACTCCTAAGAAGTCTGCTAAGAGTTGACTTAAGAGTAAATAAATTCTTCGCTGAAAGCTGCACTTCAAAGTTAGTTATCAAGTGTCTTACTCACACTTTCAGCGAAGTGTAGGACTGAATCTTAAGTGTCACACTCAGAGCTGAATTACGACATTACTATGTGCCGTAAATGGAATTTTAGGTGACGTCATTTCTGTGTCCATAGAAATGACCAATCACGGAAGGGAATCCGTTGTCTAAGAATAAAGAAATATCTTGGAAATATTTAATTGGACAATGGGAGTGTATATTTTGACAATAAACTACAAAATAATACAAAACAAACTAGTCCCCGCCGGCACTCACGCTACCGCTCCCTCTCTTCTCTTCTCTCGCCCACACACTCACTGACGTCACTCACCTCACGGCCACACACATACGCTGCTGTCATAACATTTTCTTTCCAATTCATTAATTAGGCAACTAATTTGAAACTGGTGTGGGTGGCTCTTTATATACTAGCCCACTGCAGCCACATGCAGAAATCAACATGGAATCGAAAAGTATTAAATCTGTGACAAAAATAATACCCGCTCTGTCTAAACGATACCGTTTGATCAGCTGCTCGTCATCAAACAAATCCAGGACATCGTTCCGCTCCCTGAATGTTCGCGCACGTCTCTCTCGCCTCAGTGCCATCCCCTGCTGGCAACTCCTAACCACTTAAGACACCTCTGAAGGTCTCTTAAATATTGTGGAGAGTAGGAGTGATTCTTAGACTTAAGAACGTTGATAAAAAGCGTTTATTCTTAAGTTTGAGAGTAGGACTAAATTTCGCAAATTCTCAGGACTTAAGTGTAAAATGGCACTCTAAGAAGCTTGATAAGTACGGCCCCTGGTTCGTAACCTTGCCCGTGCATACCGAAAAAGTGTTGGGTGAAATGTTTTTTTTTTTTTTTTAAACAGAGGACTGCTGTTGCCGTGTTAAGGTCAGCAATGAAGTTTGAAAAGAGCACCCGGCTGTGTGTTTCTGTCGGGACGCTTTATTACTCCAAGACTTTATAATGCACAGTATCACCTTCAAGCACTTGTTGCAGGTCGTCAAGTCTGCATTCCTTTAGCATTTAAATGAGGCACCAACCTTTTCCCCCTGGCCTGGTTCCTACCAATTTGGAACTGAGTTTTGGTACCGGGTGTTGTCCGCCTTTAAGTCGACTGTTATACAATCCAGCTAACCCCTGACCCTGAACAGGATATGCGGCCTAGGGGATGGATGAATGGATTTTCAACACTTCTGCATAATGCCTCAATTGGTATTGCTCCAGTCAGGAGTTTTTTGCATTATCAAACAGTGTTTTTTATTCTGACTCACAAATAGACGGAGTGGGGACCCTGTACTTGGAAATCTAGTTAAAAATTGTGTTTTGGATTTAAACTGGTCCTAAATTTGCCTTGCAAATAAAAATGCAGGTTCACCACTTTAGTCATAATTTTTGCGCTTCAAGGGGAACTGCATTTTTTTACTTTAATTTTGCCTGTTGTTCACAATCATTATGAAAGACATGATGACGTATGTACCGTATTTTTCGGACTATAAGTCGCAGTTTTTTTCATAGTTTGGCCGGGGGTGCGACTTATACTCAGGAGCGACTTATGTGTGAAATTATTAACACATTACCGTAAAGTATCAAATAATATTATTTAGCTCATTCACGTAAGAGACTAGACGTATAAGATTTCATGGGATTTAGCGATTAGGAGTGACAGATTGTTTGGTAAACGTATAGCATGTTCTATATGTTATAGTTATTTGAATGACTCTTACCATAATATGTTACGTTAACATACCAGGTACGTTCTCAGTTGGTTACTTATGCGTCAGAAAACGTACACTTATTCAGCCTGTTGTTCACTATTCTTTATTTATTTTAAATTGCCTTTCAAATGTCTATTCTTGGTGTTGGGTTTTATCAAATACATTTCCCCAAAAAATGCGACTTATACTCCAGTGCGACTTATATATGTTTTTTTCCTACTTTATTATGCATTTTCGGCCGGTGCGACTTATACTCCGGAGCGACTTATAGTCCGAAAAATACGGTATATATTTTTGTAATGCATTCTAACTCATAAACAAACGTAAATGACTATTGAGAGGTCCTCTATTCCAGCCCAGTACCGGACCGATTGGTACCGGGCTGCACAAAAAAAAATATATATATATATATATATATATATATATATATATATATATATATATATATATATATATATATATATATATATATATATATATATATATACATATATATATATATATATATATATATATACATATATATATATATTTATTTTTTATTTTTTATTAAATCAACATTAAAACACAATATATACATTATATATCAATGTAGATCAATACAGTCTGCAGGGATACAGTCCGTAAGCACACATGATTGTATTTCTTTATGAAAGGAAACCCCCCCCCCCCAAACCCCCCGCCTATTGCATTATTATGCCTCGTTTGTAGGTATATTTGAGCTCATTTAAATTCCTTTACTTATGTCCTCTGTATATTTAGTTTATTTTTCCATGTTTCATGACACATTATCTGTATGTAATATTGGCTGCATTTCTGATAGTTGTTAGTGTGCCATGTTGTTCCAGACCACAGCAAACGTTAGCCAGCTTGCAAAGATTGTAATAAATCCATTATAAGAAGACAGCCTGCCGTTGCCTTTAACTGGGACACACACACATTTATACCGTTGGCCATTCTAAGACAGTCATTTCCAGGAGTTATCTCACCCTCTGAGAAGTTTCACTAATGTTTTCCAATGTTGTAGAATAAATATTAAATTTCAACATTTCTGTCAACGAAGAATTGTGTCAGCCTGCGACACATAGTCAATTTGATAGTAGGCTAATATAGACACTTACATCATGTGTTGCCTTCATTATAATGCTTATATAAGTCTTTCAATTTTTTGCAACTCCAGACCGATTACTTTTTTGTATTTTTGGTCCAATATGGCTCTTTCAACATTTTGGGTTGCCGTCCCCTGACTTATGAATGATCAAAATAAGTAAATATTAAATGTTGTTATAAATGTGCCTATTACTACATTACATATATACTTACAGCATGTATCTAAAACCTGAATGGAGGTGTTGGGATGTTTTTATCAGGGCTTTATAGGCAGACTAGGCTCTATTGTAAACTGAATATTGATCGAGTTAGAATGCATTAAGAAAATATATATATCCGTCGTCCATGTTTTTCATAATGATTGTGAACGATAGGCATAATAAAAAGAAAAATAATTTACTCCAGACTTCTTCTGTTCGATATTGTCATTACTGCCACATCTCCTGGAAAAGTATGTTGCGACTGAGTACGACTGTGGCCCATACAGATGACAGTTTTAGCGGCCTTCTAGGGGGCGCTGGCAGCCTAACAATGCTTAAAAAAACAGGGACTTTGATAATCTGATTTTTAGTAATTTAATATGAAACATTATCACCTGATAACTAACAAATTTAAGTGTATTAATAGGATACATATCATACTTAATTTCCTTCACATATCCTCACAATAATAAATATGCCCATTTCTTTTAGAATTGCATGATATTTCTTTGTTTGATTTGCTCGTCTAAATTATTATATTAACTCCCGCCGGACGCTGATAAGCACTTCCTGGTAACAACGCTGCTTTAAATTCAGTTTCCTCATCAAATTTTATCTTGCATCTCTATCCCTGAACATTTTTTGAGTTCCGTTCATAGACAGTGATGTACAGTAAGTCAAGTTGTATTGTGTAAGTTGGCAGAAAATTCTAACGATCGCAACTGGACTGTTTGGTTTGTCTCAGAAGACGTTTTCGCCGCTCATCCGAGTAGACTTCATCAGTTCATGCTCATAGACTTAGATTGGTCACATTTAGTCTTAGACTTAGATTGGTCAGAACTAGTCTAAAGGCTGGTGCCAATACCTCAGTTGACTTCATCAGTTCACGCTCGTAGACTTAGATTGGTCAGATCTAGTCATAGACTTAAATTGGTCAGAGCTAGTCTTAGATTTAGATTGGTCAGATCTAGTCTTAGACTTAGATTGGTCAGATCTAGTCTTAGACTTAAATTGGTCAGAGCTAGTCTTAGACTTAGACTGGTCAGATTTAGTCTCGAGGCTGGTGCCAATACCTCAGTGGGCTTCATCACTTCGTGCTCAAAGACTTAGATTGGTCAGCTCTAGTCTTAGACTTAGATTGGTCAAATTTAGTCAGACTACATCTGAATGAGCATGAACTGATGAAGCCTCCTGAGGTATTGGCACCAGGCGCTAGACTAGATCTGACCAATCTAAGTCTATGTCTAGATCTGACCAATGTAAGTCTATGAGCATGAACTGATGACGCCTACTGAGGTATTGGCACCGGGCGCTAGACTAGATCTGACCAATCTAAGTCTAAGACTAGACCTGACTAAGCTAAGTCTATAAGCATGAACTGATGAAGCCTACTTGGATGAGAGGCGAAACGTCTTCCAAGACAAACCAAACCGTCCAGTCGCGATTGATTGAATGCCCTGAGATGACAATGACCTGGATGAATGAGAACCTTCATAGACATACACAGAAAATCTTTTTTCCGCAAACAAAAAAATCAAATACAATAATTGAATGAAACAATAATGTGTGGGAAAACATTGACGGGGATGTTGAAGACCACTTGTGTCTTGATTCCAGTTCAGTATGTTGTTTTACCATAATGTGCCATGTGATTGACTGGTGATCAGTACAGGCTGTAGTCCGCTTTTCAGCAGGGATAGGCTCCAGTTCACCTTTGACCCTAAAAGAAAAGGATAAGGGGTATAGAAAAGGCTTTTGCTTTCGCACTATCAATAATGCTTCAGTCAATACAAACCCACACTGTTTTCATTGCTCTCATGTTAAAGCAGAGCAAACAAAGTAGTCTGTTGATTCAAGACTTTCCCTATTTTGCTGTACAAACACATACGCCTGGACGATATGGCCTAAAAATGAATGTAATTTCCGATTTTTTCCCCCTACTTTTTAAAGAAACCAATGAATACAAATGACAGAGATAATTTAAAACACGTTTTTATTTGGTTTGATCAAAAACTAGTCATTTGAAATGGAACTCCACACACTGCATCCTACTCTTAGTAAACGTTGTTCTTTTTAGACCAGATATAAATTGTATTTTTAATGGAATCATTTTTAAAGGACTAAACTAAGAGCTTCCTCTGGGAGGCGATACTTCTGTCTTGAGCAAATTACTTAACAAAAATGTGGCATTCCACGTTGCATGCAAATAAATAATCATTTTAAACATTGAGATTAAAACTTCTGTCTTGAATATAACACTTTTGCGAATAAAAATGTAGTATTGTACATTTTATGTAAATAAATAATCAAGTAAAACATTGGGAGAACTATAGTTTTATTTTGTGAATAAACCAGAACCAACACTTTTCTTTGGAACAAACGCCAAGCTCTAGTTAGCGTTCGCATTAGCCATGTTTTGCGAGGGGTGTGAATAGGGTTGCAAAATTCCGGGAATATTCAAAGTTGGAAACTTTCCATGGGAATTAACGGGAATATATGGGAATTAACGGAAATTAATGGGAATAAACATTGAATGCAACATGCTAGATCTTGCAGCATGATTATTAGCTAAAACAACCAGATTTTTTGCAGATTCAGTTGAATTTCAACCCTGCACTGTGCAGAGCATTTTTCCATCACATGCACAGATAATTCCCAGCATGCGACACACTATTTGTTACCAGATTCGCACCTTCTCTCTCTCTCTCGTATTACCACTCCGCTAGCATCACAGCTAATGTTATCCATGCCGCTACCTGTCTGCTCCGCGAGGACGTATGACGTTGCACGCGTGACAGTATGTGACGTATGTAAGAAGGTGCGCTTGTTTTATGTCTCTGTGAAAAGGATAAACAAGAAAGAGTGAGAAGAGCCTGAAGTGTAATGCCCGCAGCTAAAAGCAACTGCGTGAGAACGTATACTCGAATATCACGATAGTCATTTTCTATTTCGCACAGAGACAAACCCGCGATATATCGAGTAGGATAGGATAGGACTTTATTGTCATTGCACAAGTACAACGAAACTATGTTTTCAGCACAAACCCAAGATTGGACAAACAGTGTGCAGGGTTACAGAACAGGAACGCTGATGGGTCGCCAAAGGTGCCCCGTAAAAGATAAGAAAAAGGTAAAACGCTGGGGAAGAAGATGAGTAAAAAAATACAATCTAGACTAGGCTCCTAAGGGTGCCTAGTCTGGAGTGGGAAAAAAACCTCCATGCAATGCACACATAAACACGTTACATTTAATCACGACAACTCGCAACAGAGGGGCGGGGAGTTGGGGCCCTGGAGGACGACTGCTGCTATGAAGCGCTGCCAGCCGTCCATCACCCCGAGGGGAAACAAGCGGTGGTGAAGGCGTGGGGTTGGGGGGGGGGTGTGTGTGTATGTGCCCATTGTCTTGGGTGTGATGATGTGGAAATAGTGTCAAAGCGCTTTGAGTTCCTTAAAAAGGTAGAAAAAGCGCTGTACAAGTATAACCCAGAACCCATGTAATGTTCATAGACTGGGGCCGTTCTGCATGCAAGCAAAAGTTCGTATATTCGATATATCGCCCAGCCTTAGTCTAAGAATGGTGTGTTTACGTGAAGCATTTTTAATGCAATTGAATGTGTCCATGTGCACATCGCTACGGATGCGTCCTCTCTTTTGTCGCTCTCTCTGACATGTGTTTCTTTGTTTACAGGCATGGCTCCAAAGGTATGGCTACCTCCCACCTGCAGACCCCAGAATGTCATTGCTGCGTTCTTCCCGAGTCATGCAGTCTGCTATCGCTGCCATGCAGCGCCGCTACGGCCTCAATGTTACAGGGACTCTGGACAGCACCATCATAGAGTGAGTTAAACATGTAAATAACACACTTAGATGAGTTGCATGCATGCATTTCTACAAAAACAGCAGCATTAAAAAAATGATGCATTCTATGTGCATTTCAGGAATTATAAATTACGTATTTGCTAATTAGCTGGCTGACATACCAAAACATCAGAAGGCATGTTTTTATTTTACTTTGACTTACTATGATGGCTATTTCAGTCAGTCTCCCAGTTTCCTCAATAGGGGTGAAATATCATTTTAATTTGATATAACAAGTGCAATACCACACCCCGAGAGGGGCAAGCGGTAGAAAATGGATGGATGGAAGTGCAATACCACCAATATTAAATTAATTAGCAAGAAGAGAAGGCAGGCGAAGAAAACCACAATGCAGATGAAGTAGAATGTTTTTTTTCTAGAGATTTTGCCAACCCTTTTGGTCATTTTTTACTAAAAATGACTAGCATCAAATCTAGCATCTTTTTCTGGTGTTATTGTAGACCGGGGCTATTCAACTACATCATGAAGAGGGCCATAGTTTCAAAAGCCAAAGGGCTCAGGGGCCGTACATCGAAATGTGGATGTTTCCGTCAAAGTGCCTACACGGGTTAGATTCATTTGAGACTGTGTTTACTTTGCAATTAAATCAGCTTTTACACTGCACTGTCAATAAATCCATTATTCTGCCCTTGCTACTCAATCCTGCGTGCGCAGCTGGACAGATAGTTAACAGAAGCTCCAGAAGTTTTGTTGAGGATTCATATTCCTTGTTTTGAATTATTTTCCTTCCTCAGAATTTTTTTTTTACACTTTTTCCTTCATTTAAGTTTGTTAGACTAAAAATGAACGTAAAATAAACATTACTTAAGTATAAAGTCCATTGTGTATTTTAGAGTAGAAGAAATGAAAGGTTTAATGTCAATACTACTGATTTTTACGCAGAAGCAAAACAACATCCACATTGCACACAATTAAACACACAGAAAAAATAGCACAGATGTTACACTCACTTATTTCTGAATCTCAAGATTCTCTAAATCGGGATTTTTTCCAAGTGTCACAAAATATTTTTTCTGTCACTTATTTAGGGTACTTGCAGTTGGAGGGGAAAAAAGTCGAGATTTTTTCTAAGTGTCAAAAAGTCTGGATTTTTTCTAAGTGTCAAAAAGTCTGGATTTTTTGTGTGTCAAAAAGTCTGGATTTTTTCCGAGTGTCAAAAAGTCTGGATTTTTTCTAAGTGACAAAAAGTCTGGATTTTTTCTAAGTGTCAAAAAGTCTGGATTTTTTTCTAATTGTCACAAAATTGGGATTTGTTCTAAGTGTCACAAAATCGGGATTTTTTCTAAGTGTCAAAAAGTCTGGATTTTTTCTGTGTGTCAAAAAGTCTGGATTTTTTCTGTGTGTCAAAAAGTCTGGATTTTTTCTGTGTCAAAAAGTCTGGATTTTTTCTAAGTGTCAAAAAGTCTGGATTTTTTCTAATTGTCACAAAATTGGGATTCGTTCTAAGTGTCACAAAATCTGGATTTTTTCTAAGTGTCACAAAATCTGGATTTTTTTCTAAGTGTCACAAAGTCTGGATTTTTTCTATGTGTCAAAAAGTCTGGATTTTTTTCCAAGTGTCAAAAAGTCGGGATTTTTTCTGTGTCACAAAATCGGGGATTTTTTTCTAAGTGTCACAAAGTCAGGATTTTTTTCTAAGTGTCAAAAAATCAGGATTTTTTCGAAGTGTCAAAAAATCTGGATTTTTTATGTCACTTATTTAGGGTACCAGCAGTTGGAATGAAAAAAATTGGGCTTTTTTCTAAGTGTAAAAAAATTGGGCATTTTTCAAAGTGTCAAAAAGTCTGCATTTTGTCTGAATGTCTAAAAGTCTGGATTTTTTTTGTAAGTGCCTAAAAGTCTGGATTTTTTTCCAAGTGTCAAAAAGTCAGGATTTTTTTTCCAAGTGTCAAAAAATCTGGATTTTTTTTTAAGTGTCAAAAAGTCTGGATTTCTTTTTTAATTTCAAAATGTCTGGATTTTTTTCTAAGTGTAAAAAAGTCTGGATTTTTTTCTAAGTGTCACAAAGTCTGGATTTTTTCCAAGTGTCTCAAAGTCTGGGTTTTTTCTAAGTGTCACTAAATCAGGATTTTTCTGTCACTTATTTAGTGTACCAGCAGTTGGAGGGAAAAAAGTCTGGATTTTTTCCAAGTGTCAAAAAATCGGGATTTTGTCTGTCAAAAAGTCAGGATTTTTTCTAAGTGTCACAAAATCGGGATTTTTTTTAAGTGTCACAAAGTCGGGAATTTTTCAAAGTGTCAAAAAGTCGGGATTTTTTTTTAAGTGTCACAAAGTCGGGAATTTTTCTAAGTGTCAAAAAGTCGGGATTTTTTTCTAAGTGTCAAAAAGTCGGGATTCTTTCTGTCACTTATTTAGGGTACCAGCAGTTGGAGGGAAAAAGTCTGGATTTTGTCTGTCAAAAAGTCAGGATTTTTTTACAAGTGTCAAAAAATCGGGATTTTTTCCAAGTGGCACAAAGTCGGTTTTTTTGTAAGTGTCACAAAGTCAGGATTTTATGTCACTTATTTAGGGTACCAGCAGTTGAAGTGTCACAAAATCTGGATTTTTTTCCAAGTGTAAAAATTCTGGATTTTTTTTAAGTGTCAAAAAATCTGGATTTTTTTCTAAGTGTCAAAAAAAATTTTTTTTTTCTAAATGTCAAAAAGTCGGGATTTTTGACACTTAGAAAGACGAGTTATGTCCTCACATCTTGTTTTGCAATTTGTTTGCCAGACACGATAAACTGTAGCATATTTTAGGTGGGTTGTTTGATATAAGGGACCTTGCAGTGTAAAAAGAACACTTCAGCCCAAGTACTGAAAAATGCCACTTCATTTATATTCTGTTAAAAAAACAGCCGAACAGGGTCAAAGAATGCGTACATTTTGTACACATGTTGGGGAATGTTGTGTTTTGTGGCAACACATAAGCTGTGGACCCACAGTCTAGTGTCTACCATGGTTGGACAAGGCATTGTTTGAAAGGAGAATGCTTGATTTTGTGAAGAGCTGCTAATGTAATTTGACAAACATCCCCTAAATTATATACAGTGGAACCTCGATTTATGCACCTCCATCCATCCATCCATTTTCGCTGGAGCCTATCTCAGCTGCGTTCTAATTCCTTGAATAGGTTTTGTAAATAGGGAAGTTTGTAAATACAGGGTTTCCGCGGGGCATTAAATACGATGTCCAGAGGCATTAGAAAAATGTATACAATTGTAGGACTGGGCCGATGGTAGTAAGTCAATCAATCGATAATTCTCAATAACTCAATAATTTTGCCTACCGGTACTATTATAGTACCGCGATACTAATGAATCATATTCGGTACTATACTATACTTTAATGGGCATGACGGCGCCTCGTCATGTCATGACATTGCTGGTTTTACGAACAGAGGAGCATGTTCGGCAGCGCACAATCACGGAGTACTTACAAGCAGACACAGTGTGTAGACAGAAAAGGGAGAACGGACGCATTTTGGCTTAAAAAGTAAAGATAAAGGTGAAGTTATAACACTGTAACACCCTCAGGAAGAGGTGCTGTAAGACATGGCTAGCTAGTTAGCGGCTAACGTCCATACGCAGTGTTTTAGCTACTTTTAAATCACTAATCCTCGCCTGCGTGGCGACAAATAAAGTACGTTTCTTACAAGTATCATCCCTGCAGGACGAGAAATAGGTAAACATGCTTCACTACACACCGTAGGAGGATACAATAGCTCACCAGTGTCACAATGTAAACAAACGCCATGGGTGAATCTACACCTGACATTCACTGTAATGATACCAAGTATAGGAGCGTATCTAGTCGATACTACTATGATTACATCAATATTTTTTTCCGTTTTTTAAACATTTATGTTTATAAACTCAGGAAATACGTGCCTGGACACATGAGGACTTAAATTATGACCATTGTATGATCCTGTAACTACTTGGTATCGGATTGATACCCACATTTGGCGTCTCATCCAAAACTAATGTAAAGCATTCAAACAGCAAAAGTGTTTATTGCAGGGGTCACCAACGCGGTGCCCGCGGGCACCAGGTAGCCGGTAAGGACCAGATGAGTAGCCCGCCGGCCTGTTCTAAAAATAGCTCAAATAGCAGCACTTACCAGTGAGCTGCCTCTATTTTTTAAATGTTATTTATTTACTAGCAAGCTGGTCTCGCTTTGCCCAACATTTTTAATTCTAAGAGAGACAAAACTCAAATAGAATTTGAAAATCCAAGAAAATATTTTAAAGACGTGATCTTCACTTGTTTAAATAAATTCATTATTTTTTTTACTTTGCTTCTTATAACTTTCAGAAAGACAATTTTAGAGAAAAAATACAACCTTAAAAATGATTTTAGGATTTTTAAACACATGTACCTTTTTACCTTTTAAATTCCTTCCTCTTCTTTCCTGACAATTTAAATCAATGTTCAAGTAAATTTATTTTTTTTATTGTAAAGAATAATAAATACATTTGAATTTAATTCTTCATTTTAGCTTCTGTTTTTTCGACGAAGAATATTTGTGAAATATTTCTTCAAACTTATTATGATTAAAATTCAAAAAAATTATTCTGGCAAGTCTAGAAAATCTGTAGAATCAAATTTAAATCTCATTTCAAATTCTTTTGAATTTCTTTTAAAATTTTTGTTCTGGAAAATCTAGAAGAAAGAATGATTTGTCTTTGTTAGAAATATAGCTTGGTCCAATTTGTTATATATTCTAACAAAATGTAGATTGGATTTTAACCTATTTAAAACATGTCATCAAAATTCTAAAATTAATCTTAATCAGGAAAAAATACTAATGATGTTCCATAAATTATTTTTTTAAGTTTTCTCTTATTTTTTTCGGTTGAATTTTTAATTTTAAAGAGTCGAAATTGAAGATAAACTGTTTCAAAATGTAATTGTAATTTTTTTCGTGTTTTCTCCTCTTTTAAACCGTTCAATTAAGTGTAAATATCATTAATTAGGGACGGCGTGGCGAAGTTGATAGAGTGGCTGTGCCAGCAATCGGAGTGTTGCTGGTTACTGGGGTTCAATTCCCACCTTCTACCTTCCTAGTCATGTCCGTTGTGTCCTTGGGCAAGACACTTCACCCTTTGCCTTTGATGGCTGCTGGTTAGCGCCTTGCATGGCAGCTCCCTCCATCAGTGTGTGAATGTGTGTGTGAATGGGTAAATGTGGAAATACTGTCAAAGCGCTTTGAGTACCTTGAAGGTAGAAAAGCGCTATACAAGTATAACCCATTTATCATAATTTATTTATAATTATTAATAATAACAGAGTTAAAGGAAAATTGAGCTAATTGGCTATTTCTGGCAATTTATTTAAGTGTGTATCAAACTGGTAGCCCTTCGCATTAATCAGTACCCAAGAAGTACCGGTAGCTCTTGCTTTCAAAAAGGTTGGTGACCCCTGGTTTATTGCATGTTAACAGAAGTGTAGATATAACTTGTAAAAAGAGAAAGTAAGCAGATATTAACAGTAAATGAACAAGTAGATTAATAATTAATTTTCTACCACTTGTCCTTAATAATGTGTACAAAATAATAAGTGTATAAATGACACAATATGTTACTGCATATGTCAGCAGACTAATTAGGAGTCTTTGTTTGTTTACTTACTAATAAAAGAAAAGTTGTCTTGTATGTTCACTATTTTATTTAAGGACAAAATTGCAATAATAAACATATGTTTAATGTACCCTAAGATTTTTTGTTAAAATAAAGCCAATAATGCCATTTTTTGTGGTACCCTTTATTTAGAAAAGTATTAAAATATTGGTATGAAGACAATCCTTTTGCTACGTCTGTCTGTGTGTGTCGGTTTGTGGTTCATAAATCGAAAAGTTGAGGGAATCGTAAAATCGAGGTTGGACTGTAGTGCTTTACTTGTTGTAGAATATTGTAGAATATTCTGCTAAAACACCTTCCGAGATAGCACTGGTAGTCAGACATTAAACTAGCCACATTTAAATAATAGAATAGAAACTTTATTTAACCAGATAAGAAACCCATTGAGATCAAGATCTCTTTCACAAGGGTGACCTGGCCAAGAGGTCAACAGCACATGTCACAGAGCAGTTTCAGAAAAGTAATACGTTAAGACAGGGGTCACCAACCTTTTTGAAACCAAGAGCTACTTCTTGGGTACTGATTAATGCGAAGGGCTACCAGTTTGATACACACTTAAATAAATTGCCAGAAATAGCCAATTTGCTCAATTTACCTTTAATTCTATGTTATTATTAATAAATAATTATATTTACACTTAATTGAATGGTTTAAAAGAGGAGAAAACACGAAAAAAAAATGACAATTAAAATTTGAAACACAGTTTATCTTCAATTTCGACTCTTTAAAATTCAAAATTCAACCGAAAAAAAAAGAGAAAAACTAGCTAATTCGAATCTTTTTGAAAAAATTAAAAAAAGAATTTATGGAACATCATTAGTAATTTTTCCTGATTAAGATTAATTTTAGAATTTTGATGACATGTTTTAAATAGGTTAAAATCCAATCTGCACTTTGTTAGAATATATAACAAATGGACCAAGCTATATTTCTAACAAAGACAAATCATTATTTCTTTTGGATTTTCCACAACAAAATTTTTAAAATAAATTCAAAAGACTTTGAAATAAGATTTAAATGTGATTCTACAGATTTTCTAGATTTGCCAGAATATTTTTTTTAAATTTTAATCATAAGTTTGAAAAAATATTTCACAAATATTCTTCGTCGAAAAACCAGAAGCTAAAATGAAGAATTAAATTAAAATGTATTAATTATTCTTTACAATAAAAAAAAAATAATTACTTGAACATTGATTTAAATTGTCAGGAAAGAAGAGGAAAGAATTTAAAAGGTAAAAAGGTATAAGTGTTTAAAAATCCTAAAATCATTTTTAAGGTTGTATTTTTTCTCTAAAATTGTCTTTCTGAAAGTTATAAGAAGCAAAGTAAAAAAATTAAAGAATTTATTTAAACAAGTGAAGACCAAGTCTTTAAAATATTTTCTTGGATTTTCAAATTCTATTTGAGTTTTGTCTCTCTTAGAATTAAAAATGTCAGGCAAAGCGAGACCAGCTTGCTAGTAAATAAATAAAATTTAAAAAATAGAGGCAGCTCACTGGTAAGTGCTGCTATTTGAGCTATTTTTACAACAGGCCAGCGGGCTACTCATCTGGTCCTTACGGGCGACCTGGTGCTCGCGGGCACCGCGTTGGTGACCCCTGCGTTAAGACATATATTTTAAAATACATAAAGGAGAACTGTAAAACAATAAAGATTTACACCTTTTAAAAACACAGGCACTGTGCAAAAGTCTCTTGCTGTCTGTCCCTCAGGACAGAACGGAAGGCTCCAAATGGAAGTAGTTCAGTGAGTTTCAGTTTCGTCTGCAATGCATAGGAACAGCAATGCCAAAAGCTCTTTTGCCAAATTCAGTCCGTACATGAGGAACAGTTAAAACATACAAATTGTTAGAACGTAATGCATAAGAGCAGTTTTTTCTTTGTAACAAAGTACACAAGTATGGAGGTATTCAACCTAAAAGAGCCTTATAAATGATAGTCAGCCAATGTGTGTATCTGCGTGCACTCAATGAAGATAAGTCTGACTTCATATACAGTTGACAGTGGTGGGTGAGACTACGACAGCCAGTAACAAATCTTAGTGCTGAGTGAAAAACAGTGTCTAAGGACTGGAGGCATTTAGATGAAGCTCTAAAGTAAAGCACGTCTCCATAATCAATTACGGGCAAGATAGTCACTGTCACCAATTTCTTTCTGACTTTAAGAGAGAAGCAGTTTTTATTTCTAAAAAAGGAAATCAAGCTTTACCCTAAGCTTAGAGACCAAGTTGTTAATATGGGCTTTAAATGAAAGCTCCTGATCAAGAGTAAAACCCAAGTACTTGTAACTTAAAGGCCTACTGAAATGAAATGTTTTTATTTAAACGGGGATAGCAGATCCATTCTCTGTGTCATACTTGATCATTTCGCGATATTGCCATATTTTTGCTGAAAGGATTTAGTAGAGAACATCGACGATAAAGTTCGCAAATTTTGGTCACTGATAAAAAAAAAAGCCTTGCCTGTACCGGAAGTAGCGTGACGTCACAGGTTGAAAGGCTCCTCACATTTTCCCATTGTTTACACCAGCAGCGAGAGCGATTCGGACCGAGAAAGCGACGATTACCCCATTAATTTGAGCGAGGATGAAAGATTTGTGGATGAGGAACGTGAGAGTGAAGGACTAGCGTGTAGTGCAGGACGTATCTTTTTTCGCTCTGACCGTAACTTAGGTACAAGGGTTCATTGGATTCCACACTTTCTCCTTTTTCTATTGTGGATCACAGATTTGTATTTTAAACCACCTCGGATACTATATCCTCTTGAAAATGAGAGTCGAGAACGCGAAATGGACATTCACAGTGACTTTTATCTCCACGACAATACAGCGGAAAAGCTCTTTAGCTACGGAGCTAAGGTGATAGCACATCAGGCTTAAATGCAGATAGAAACAAAATAAATAAACCCCTGACTGGAAGGATAGACAGAAAATCAACAATACTTTTAAACCATGAACATGTAAATACACGGTTAATGCTTTCCAGCCTGGCGAAGCTTAACAACGCTGTTGCTAACGACGCCATTGAAGCTAACTTAGCAACGGGACCTCTACAGAGCTATGCTAAAAACATTAGCTATCCACCTACGCCAGCCCTCATCTGCTCATCAACACCCGTGCTCACCTGCGTTCCAGCGATCAACGATCATAGATGCGGTCGGCGGCCCGGAGACGGAGGAAGTCAAGGTGAGGTCGGCGGCTAGCGCGTCTGCTATCCATCTCAAAGTCCTCCTGGTTGTGTTGCTGTAGTCCGCCGCTAATACACCGATCCCACCTACAACTTTCTTCTTTGCAGTCTCCATTGTTCATTAAACAAATTGCAAAAGATTCACCAACACAGATGTCCAGAATACTGTGGAATTTTGAGATGAAAACAGAGCTTTTTTGTATTGGATTCAATGGGGTCCGAATACTTCCGTTTCAACGATTGACGTCACGCGCATATGTCATCATACATAGACGTTTTCAACCGGAAGTTTAGCGGGAAATTTAAAATTGCACTTTATAAGTTAACCCGGCCGTATTGGCATGTGTTGCAATGTTAAGATTTCATCATCGATATATAAACTATCAGACTGCGTGGTCGGTAGTAGTGGCTTTCAGTAGGCCTTTAAGACCTGCCCTATTTGGTTTCCATTTGATGTTACAATATTTTTAATATTTTCCAGTAGCACCCTTGAATGAGAGAAAACCATTACCTTGCTTTTATCTGTATTTAAAACCAATTTAAGATCAAATAAACTTGAAAACTCAAAGTAACAACGTGCGGAAGCAGTGAAGTAGTCTATTCACGTGTAGACATCGATCCTCGACACTTTCCAAGATGGCTTTTTACCTGCTGGTAACCAACACAGTGTTCAGTGACATTTGTCCCCCTCGACACTGAAATGCCAGCCGTGCCACAAACGGCAACGAGCTCAATTTGGCCACTGAACTGTAACGTAGGGACGCGTTACAGCCGAGGGAGTGCTGTCCAGCCAATGGACTGAAACGGGGAAAATGTGATAAGCTAACGGTGTGCCTGTTTTTTCTATTTCTCCAATGCTTCTCTCGATGCAGCACTAACACACTAAGGTGAGGTGCCCTTTTACTGTAATAGTTGTATCCATCTGAATAATGCATACCTGTGTAGTGTGCAAATGATGATATGCATGTCATGTTTGTGTTTTTCTGCTTGTTGTCTTTTTTACATCCTAAAATGCACAGTCCTGTGAACAGGCATCATGATTATTTGATTAAATGAGCAAAGCAAGACTTGGTTGCTATGGGAAGTTAATCTCCAGTACATGCACTCCTGTGGAGCATTATTTGTGGAAGTATTATTGTGGCAAAACTATTTTGCAAATGCATATCTCAATCTGTGAGTGTGTTATCACAGCCTCCGTGTTCTAACAATCAGTGCGTCGGTGTTGCGATTTGTGTGTTTGTTTTGCTGCACCTGATGTTAACGAGGCTGAAGTTAGCTTCCAATTCAAACGGTGTGCAACACTGATTAATACGCTTTTGTTGAAAGGTCATAATTAAATAATTTTGTCACTAGTGTCGTGCAACACTATGAATATAAATGTGTGAAGATTCATCACAACAAAGTTTATGGTTTCTGTAACCTTTCATCTATTTGTGAAAAGGAAATAAAGTCACATTAACCCACATTAGTTCAGGTCCAGATTAAAAACCACAGTATGTCAAGTTCTCAAATCTGGACTAGATTATCCCACAGATTTGGTAGATTAAAAACACAATTTGTGATTTGTGAAACCTTTGGTGTATCTTTAAAATACAACAAAAAATAAATTCACATTCAACTTGCAATTCTTATTCACCCCGATCCTAAATTTATGCATAATAGTCAAAATTCCGTTAAAAAATATAGAAATACCGTATTTTTCGGACGATAAGGCGCACTTAAAAGCTTTTCATTTTCTCAAAAATCCTTATAACTCGGTGTGCCTAATGTACGGAATAATTCTGGTTGTGGATACCAACCTCGAAGCTATTTTATTTGGTACATGGTGTAATGATAAGTGTGACCAGTAAATGGCAGTCACACATAAGAGATACGTGTAGACTGCAGGATGACGCTTATAAACACCACCACAACTTTAAATGTTCCATTGAGAATATAAAACATTACACACATCGTTCAAAAATCTGTCAAAATGTTTTAGTACGACTTTGGTAAGCTATGACGCCGCACCGCTTGATGGATTGTCAACATATAAGTATTACCGTATTTTTCGGAGTATAAGTCGCTCCGGAGTATAAGTCGCATCGGCCAAAAATGCATAAAAAAGAAGGAAAAAAACATATATAAGTCGCACTGGAGTATAAGTCGCATTTTTGGGGGAAATGTATTTGATAAAAGCCAACACCAAGAATAGACATTTGAAAGGCAATTTAAAATAAATAAAGAATAGTGAACAACAGGCTGAATAAGTGTACGTTATATGAGGCATAAATAACCAACTGAGAACGTGCCTGGTATGTTAACGTAACATATTATGGTAAGAGTCATTCAAATAACTATAACATATAGAACATGCTATACGTTTACCAAACAATCTGTCACTCCTAATCGCTAAATCCCATGAAATCTTATACGTCTAGTCTCTTACGTGAATGAGCTAAATAATATTATTTGATATTTTACAGTAATGTGTTAATAATTTCACACATAAGTCGCTCCTGAGTATAAGTCGCACCCCCGGCCAAACTATGAAAAAAACTGCGACTTATAGTCCGAAAAATACGGTAGTATGGTGTGTGTATAAGGACTGCAAAGTGGCACCAATTAGCAGACATATTATCTGGTGTTGTGTTTTGCAATATTATATAAAACCAACTTTTCTTAACTTCTGGTACCTGTGATGTATATTTGGGATCTGCATAAGTGCTGAAAATTTGCGCCCGTCCGCCATTGTAGTCCGCGACGACACCGTAGTCAACAAGTGTCTTCTTTTTCTCTATCTTCTTGTTATGGGACATTCATCCTCCGCTTTTGCCATTTCTAATATTAAGTAGTGTAAAGTTCTTACTTATATCTCGCTATGGAAGCGCTAAAACATACCGGTATAGTGAGTTTACATTATTAACCCAAGGAACTTTAGTTTCTACAGAGTTCTAGTCGGACCTTTTTTACGGAACACATTTCCAGCCTTGTTGTTGTTTCCGGATGAGGAGATGCTGCTCCGTTATTGATTGAAGTAAAGTCTGAATGTCATTAAAACAGTTAGCTCCATCTTTTGACACTTCTTCCACTCCCGTCCTTGCACGCTACACCGCTACAACAAAGATGACGGGGAGAAGACGCTGCCGAAGGTGAGCCACGTAAATAAGACCGCCCACAAAACGGCGCATCATGAAGAGATTGTCAGAAAGCGGCTTGAAGATGATGTGTAAAACATCATCTATGCAACATTTTGACCAAAGAACCACCATTACATGTTATGTAGACCACAATAAAGTCTTTTACATTTAGAAAAAAATTATAATATGACCCCTTTAATGCTGTCTATAATCCGGTGCGCCTTTTGTATGATAAAAAACCTGACTAGACCCGCTCGTCGGTAGTGCGCCTTATAATCCTTTGCGCCCTATGGTCCGGAAAATACGGTACACACACATAGATTGAAATACGCGTTTTTTTTGTTTTTTTTTTAATGAATTTATTAATCAATCAACAAAACAATACACAATAATACCACAACAATGCAACCCAACTCCAAAACCAAACCCGTCCCAGCAACACCAAGAACAACAACAAACAGAGCAATTGAAGACACACAAATACGACACGGAACAATCCAAATGTAGCGAAACAAAAACGAACATTATCGACAACAGCATCAACACTAGCAACAATTTCAAAACAGCAGTGACCAAAAAACCCCCACCGACATCACCATTAAAAACACCAACAAAAAATAATTTTAAAAAATTAGAAATGAACAATAGTGTCACAGTGGCTTACACTTGCATCACATCTCATAAGCCCGACAACACACCGTGTCCAACACTTTCCACAAAGATACAATAAGTCATATTTTGGTTCATTTAATAGTTGAAACAAATTTAAATAATGGATCCCATATTCCAATATATGACTCATTATTATCTAAACTAAATGCAGTTTATTCTACTGATATCATCTCCATAGCTTGTGTGTACCAGTCAGTATGAGTTGGACTATCAACAGCTATCCATTTTTTAAATATTACCCTTTTTGTTATTATGCATATTGAAAGAAAAGCATTTTTACTCTTTGATGACACGTTACTAAATTGATGGAGATCCCCAAGAATACAAGTTTGCGGTGTCATTGGGATGTTTATATTTAGGAATGTGATTGCTTCTTGTGTTGTTTTCACAACCATAACTCTTTTATTCTCTGACATTCCCACAACAAATGAACAAGAGTTGCCTCGGCTGCCCGACACTTCATGCATAACTTGCTATCTCCTACCCCAATTTTAAACAGCTGAGAAGATGTAAAATACAATCTATTCAGTATCTTAAATTGAGTCAGCTTATCTTTAATGCTTCTAAAGGGCTTATTGGCATTTTTCCAAATATCATTCCATGATATGTCTTTCATCTAAAATGTTTAAGTCCATCATCCATTTACGAACACATGCATCATTTGCATTTCTAGTGTGGTGTTAAATACGTATTTTCTAATTGTTTTGCTACAGCAATACTTCCATAATTCGTGCAACATTGGCATGGAGACAGGAGTTCAGATTCCGGTAGTTTCCTACTGTACTGATATGAGCTGCAGTCGACCCGACTGAGCGTCATCAGTGTCAACATAATTTACTCTTTCCCGCAGGTGGATGAAGAAGCCCAGATGTGGCGTTCCTGACCAGATGGCAGGTGTTACAAAATTCAGCGTCAGGAAACGGCGATACGCCCTCACGGGACAAAAGTGGCAACACAAACATATCACTTACAGGTGAGTGCCTCTGAAAAGCTTGCTTGTAAAAAGAAACACCCAGAACCGAGTCAATGGTAATTCTGCTCCTTAAATTTGTTTTGCGGTTTCTTTTTTCACATCCCACCCACGTAGAGAAGGTAGAAAACACGAGGGTCATTGAAAGTTCAACGTTGCTGTGAGCTGAGGTTGAGTTCGAGGTTACTCGACCACGTTTTGGGAAATCTCTTCTGTCGATAATGTGGCTTACTCCTTGGCTTTGTGTTTTATGGGGCAATCCTTAAGAGTCGGACTTTGTGGGTACTATGAAATGAGCTGTTTTTGCGTCTGTTTATCACCGATCACAGAAGTGCTCCGGCTCTTGCTTTTTGCATTTCTCATCTGAAGTTATTACACAAGGGATTTGAGTCGGTGATCACAAGACCTTGGTTTTATTACTGTTGCCTCAGATGTGGGAGCTGTCTAAAGGTCAGTGAAGGGTGCAAGGGGTACTGTATGTGGAAATGAGCAGATGCAGAAACCGAGAGGAGGAGGAACCACCGGTGGAAAGCTGGGGACAAATTATGGTTATGTGACAGAATTGTGTATTTGCTCTAATGTGCGTATTTGTACACGGACAAAATGGATGTGCGCCCAGTCAGTCACATTTGGCCCCAGCTTTCAAACTGGTACAATGGATGTAGTAAATGAGTGAATCTCAGGCTCTGTAGCTTGGTTCCTATCTATCGTCCCCAGCATGCCCACAACACTTGTAACTTTGACCTGATATCAGGTAAACATCGTCTACTGGCTTGTACTGCTCGAAGTGTTGTATGCAGGGGACCAAAGATCTTGAACCGGCTTGTTGAGAGCCTCAGGATGCTGTATTCATTCTCCAACTTCAAAAAGAAACTGAAATCATACCTATTAACCTCCTATCTCTAATGCCTCATGTGGGGTAGTCTACTGTTGGGTTGTGCGTGGTTGAATGAATGTATGTATGCAGTGTTTCCTACACATTCATTTATTTGTGGCGGCCCGCCACGAAAGAATTACGTCCGCCACAA
>NC_084745.1:48234078-48236578 GCF_033978785.1 Entelurus aequoreus
ATAAGCTTCGTATTCTTGTTATGGGGCATTAATTCTGCTATTTCTAATATCAAGTAGCGTAAAGTTCTAACTCATATCTGTTAGTAGACTCGCTATGGAAAAGCTAAAAACTACCGGTGTAGTGGGTTTACATAGTTCAGTTTTTAGCAGTACCATATGGAGAGTACTGACAGATATAAGTTAGAACTATACGCTACTTTGTGTTAGAAATGGCAAAAACGAACGATGCCAGTCTGCCCCACAACTAGAGGATAAAGAAGGAGCATCTGGGTACAATAGTGGACTTGTGTGATGTTCTTCGGGTAAATATTAACCACCAATCGGGAAAATTCCAATTATCTCGTTTGGAAAAAGTAGGAAGGAATGCAGGATCGTTTTATAAATATCTCCTCCATGGTTAGATTTCACATTTCCGGTACTTAAGCACATTCCGAATACACAAAAAAAGGTACCAATAGGTGAGGAAAGTTTTTTTGTGTGTAATAGGTCCTTTTTAAAGCTGCTCCCAACAAAATCTTGATCCGAAGACTAAGTGGCTGTGCAATGTAAAATGTGATGTTTGCAGCAAGCTTTCACAGCCCACAAGTGTTCTGCTATTACCACCCATATAATCCCCTGCCTACAAAAATACTTTTAAAATACGCCAGTACATGCACACTTTGCAGCCACTTTAGAAGGTAAACATACTGTCGTTGGTTGATGCAGATATGCTTAGAAGCTGCGACGAAACCAGAGGGAAACCCTATTTTTGGTCCACCAGGTGTTTTCAGAGCAAATAAATCAAAGAGAAGTTTCCCTGCCATGACTAACCGGACTTGGGCTTTTAGTGGGCAGTGCAGTGTTGATAATCCTTAATTAGAAAGTAGATTTCCATGGAAGGAAAATGTCCAATCCTCTGGACACCTGCAACGTATCAGAGCTACTTTACACCACAAATTGCTCCATTTAGTTCTGCGTAAGCCACCCACTATGAGCATGGAAATGGCAGCATGTAGGATAAGCCTTTTTTGAGACGGTTGCTGCCAACTTTGTATTACCGTATTTTTCGGACTATAAGGCGCACTTAAAGGCCTACTGAAAGCCACTACTACCGACCACGCAGTCTGATAGTTTATATATCGATGATGAAATCTTAACATTGCAACACATGCCAATACGGCCGGGTTAACTTATAAAGTGCAATTTTAAATTTCCCGCTAAACTTCCGGTTGAAAACGTCTATGTATGATGACGTATGCGCGTGACGTCAATGGTTGAAACGGAAGTATTCGGACCCCATTGAATCCAATACAAAAAAGCTCTGTTTTCATCTCAAAATTCCACAGTATTCTGGTGAATCTTTTGCAATTTGTTTAATGAACAATGAAGACTGCAAAGAAGAAAGTTGTAGGTGGGATCGGTGTATTAGCGGCGGACTACAGCAACACAACCAGGAAGACTTTGAGATGGATAGCAGACGCGCTAGCCGCCGACCTCACCTTGACTTCCTCCGTCTCCGGGCCGCCGACCGCATTTATGATCGGGTGAAGTCTTTTGTCGCTCTGTCTATCGCTGGAACGCAGGTGAGCACGGGTGTTGATGAGGGCTGGCTGGCGTAGGTGGATAGCTAATGTTTTTGGCATAGCTCTGTGAGGTCCCGTTGCTAAGTTAGCTTCAATGGCGTCGTTAGCAACAACATTGTTAAGCTTCGCCAGCCTGGAAAGCATTAACCGTGTATTTACATGTCCATGGTTTAATAGTATTGTTGATTTTCTGTCTATCCTTCCAGTCAGGGGTTTATTTATTTTGTTTCTATCTGCATTTAAGCCCGAGGCTATCACGTTAGCTCAGTAGCTAAAGAGCTTCACCGATGTATTGTCGTGGAGATAAAAGTCACTGTGAATGTCCATTTCGTGTTCTCGACTCTCATTTTCAAGAGGATATAGTATCCGAGGTGGTTTAAAATACAAATCCGTGATCCACAATAGAAAAAGGAGAAAGTGTGGAATCTAATGAACCCTTGTACCTAAGTTACGGTCAGAGCGAAAAAAGATACGTCCTGCACTACACTCTAGTCCTTCACTCTCTCGTTCCTCATCCACGAATCTTTCACCCTCGCTCAAATTAATGGGGTAATCGTCGCTTTCTCGGTCCGAATCTCTCTCGCTGCTGGTGTAAACAATGGGGAAATGTGAGCAGTCCTTCCTCCTGTGACGTCACGCTACTTCCGGTACAGGCAAGGCTTTTTTTTATCAGAGACCAAAAGTTGCGAACTTTATCGTCAATGTTCTCTACTAAATCCTTTCAGCAAAAATATGGCAATATCGCGAAATGATCAAGTATGACACATAGAATGGATCTGCTATCCCCGTTTAAATAAAAAAAATTCATTTCAGTAGGCCTTTAAAATCCTTTCATTTCCTCAAAGGTCGACGGTGCGCCCTATAACGCGGTGCGCCTAATGTACGTAATTATTCTGGTTGTGCTCACCGACCGACCGTAGTCAGAAGTACGAGTGTTA
>NC_084745.1:48241578-48332437 GCF_033978785.1 Entelurus aequoreus
ACTGTAGTTACTGACAGTGGTTTTCTGAAGTGTTCCTGAGGTTGTGTGGTGATATCCTTTACACACTGATGTCGCTTTTTGATGCAGTACCGCCTGAGGGATCAAAGGTCACGTGCATTCCATGTGCAGGGATTTCTCCAGATTCTCGGAAGCTTTTGTTGATATTACGCACCGTAAATTCCTTGCAACAGCTAGTTGAGAAATGTTGTTCTTAAACTGTTTGAGAATTTGCTCACGCATTTGTTGACTAATTGGTGACCCTCGCCCCATCCTTGTTTGTGAATGACTGAGCATTTCGTGGAAGCTGCTTTTATACCCAATCATGGCACCCACCTGTTCCAAATTAGCCTGTTCACCTGTGGGATCTTCCAAATAAGTGTTTGATGAGCATTCCTCAACTTTCTTAGTCTTTTTTGCTAATTGTTGCAGGCATCAAATTCCAAATGAGCTAATATTTGGAAAAAATAACATAGTTTCTCAGTTCTAACATTAAGTATTTTGCCTTTGCAGTCCATTCAATTGAATATAGGTTGTAAAAGATTTGCAAAACATTGTTTTCTGTTTTTATTTACCATTTACACAAAGTGCCAACTTCACTGGTTTTGGGTTTTGTATATTCTATGTGAAAAAAAGGAATTTAATTAAAAAAAAAAACCCTATAGGACACCGAAACGCATCAATTGAATTAGTATTAATCAGGCCCTTAAGTCACCCAGCATTCAGCTTTAAAATTATAAAATAATATTGCTGAATATGTCATATTCTTATGACAGTCCAAATATGTTGACACACACACACACACACACGTAGGACAGAGGATTTTCTATCCATCTGTGTCAGTTAGTACATATTTTTGCCAAATTAAATGCTAAATAGTGCTCGTTAAACAGGGGTGTCCAAAGTGCGGCCCCCAGGTCATTTTTTTAACGGCCCCACGGCACATTTTAAAAATACGATTGGAAAAAATTAAAAAGATAAAAACTGGTATAAAAGAGCAAACATGTGAAATGTAACAAGAAAATGTTGCAATGTTTACTCTAATAACACAAAGCTGCCATGCAGGCTGTTTCTTTCTTTAAAAAATAATAATTAATCAAAATCAATGTCATTATGAATTATTGACCTATTCAAGGCTCCAATTACGTCACATTAAATATTTCACTGTGAGATATTTTTTGGGGAAAATGTTGCATATTTTCTATTTGCCATATAAAAAACTGAGCTGTTTTTTTAAAAAGAAGGACCTCAAACGAACAAACAAAAAACATAAACAACAATAAAATGTATAATTGGCGGATGGATCTGAAGTTGAGATTGTTGAGATTATTGTGTTAAAAGTAAACAGTAAAAAAAATGTATAATTTATTTTTTAACACTTTAATGTGTAGGACCTTTTTGGATCCCCAATAATGTTAGTGTGATTTCTTTTTAAGTGTCATTGGTCAAAAAATAATAATGAATTAAAATCAATGGTGTTATGAGTTATTGACCTTTTTAAGGCTCCCATTATTATATAATGTCAAATATTCCACTTAAAATATTTATTGGGTGAAAATATTGCATATTTTGTGTTTTTTCCATAAAAAACTGGGATTTCTTTGACAAAAAGAGCATAGAACTTAAATCTTTAAAAACGTTCTATTGACAGATAGACCTAATGTTTATCTAGAGATTTAAAACTTGAATAATAATAATAAAAATAATAATACTGAATAATGACACATTTTTTATATTTTTTTGACCAAAACCCTTTGGGGTCCCCGGGATCAAGCCTGAGTGGAGGCCTAAATGTATACTTTTTATACATATATTGTATTGGTTTTTTTAAATAAAAAATATCAAAATGGCCCCTGCTTGCTTTGATTTTTCAGTATATATTTGCGTTTTCCCAGTGTTGTGGGCATTCTGAAAAATCAACACATAGTCTGCATATTTATGAAGACAGAGACGCTAAATGTAATGTGGAACTTATTTAACTTAACAGATGTGTGCACACGTTTGGTAGACCAGCTTTGCGTTTGCTATATGTTTGCACATGTTTTAGCACACGCAAACCTTTAGTTGACCACGTTCTCGCTCTGGATCAGTTTTGCAATCGCGATTTGTAAAACCTCGCCACAGCTTTCACACTGCGTGGTATCTCCACAGCATAAAGAACGTGACACCCAAGGTCGGTGCGGAGGAGACCCACGATGCCATCCGACGAGCTTTTGACGTCTGGCAAAACGTGACGCCGCTGCGCTTCGAGGCCGTGCCCTACAGTGAACTGGAGCGGACCAAGAGAGACGTGGACATCACCATCATCTTTGCCTCAGGTTTCCATGGCGACAGCTCACCGTTTGACGGTGAAGGCGGATTCCTGGCCCACGCCTACTTCCCAGGGCCGGGCATTGGAGGCGACACGCACTTTGACTCGGATGAGCCTTGGACACTAGGAAACCCCAACCATGATGGTAAGCACTGATTATGGTTTTACACTTATCACTACCGGAATTTTAGGGCTTAGAGTGCACCTAATTGAAACCTGCACCCACCTAATTATTAACTAATTTTATTTTGTAGATATATTGGCATTGAAATGTGAAATATGTTAATAGTTGCTTGTGTTCATTTACAATTTTACAAAAAACAATGCCTGTCACATGACAATTTAGTTATTGAGGGCCTGTTAGTGGTGGTAAATTTCATTCCGTGAGGTGTCTGTTTCTTGATGGTCGGGTCGATCGTCTTCGTCTTTGGGGCTGCGTCTTGTGCATGGCGTCGTGTATTATTCATGACGACTGTGAGTCCATAACGCGCGAAATGGCTGAATGAATGATCGTGTGAGTGTTTTTATTTTTGTTGTGAACAATCGTCTTCGTCTTTGGGGCTGCGTCTTGTGCATGGCGTCGTGTATTCTTCATGACAACTGTGAGTCCATAACGCGCCAAATGGTTGAATGAATGATCGTGTGAGTGTTTTATTTACGTTGTGAACAATTTCACCGGTCCACCGTTTGATCTGACGAGGCTAATTCATTGGCAGCATGTAAAGCTTGTGAACCACGGGAAAATACATCAATCAGCTGCAACATTGTGTAGAGCGCAGGGGTCAAAGCGTGGGGAAAAAAATAGCAGTTTTCTGTATGGAAATCACCTTTTTTTTTTTACTACATTTAAAGTTGAGTTTTGGTGATACAATAATTACTAAATACTAATACTAAATACTAATGTGTAAAAACATACTGTTATTATTTTTATTGTTGTGGTTTATTTGTTACTAATTGCTATCCATTTTCTATTTTTTTTTTACTATATTTAAAGTTAAGTTTTGGTGGTTTAATAAAAAATAATGTTATCAAATTAATGAATAATCGTGTAATTAATCGTGATAATATATCAATCAAAAATAGTTGTGATTATTATTTTTGCATAATTATCGATTGCTATTGTTATATAAATGTATTGTATTATCATTTTACTTGTTGTGATGTATTTGTTACTAATTTGTATCCGTTTTTTTTTTTACTATATTTACAATTGAGTTTTGGTGGTACAATGTATAATCGGGTAATTAATCGTGATTACAATATCAATCAAAAATAATCGTGATTATTATTTTTGCCATAATCGTAAATTTCTTGCATTTAATTAACAACAATTTTATTCGACACAAGAAACACTGCGTGTTGTGCATGGCGTTGTGTATTATTCATGACGACGGTGAGTCCATAACGCGCCAAATGGCTGAATGAATGATCGCGTGAGTGTTTTTATTTTTGTTGTGAACAATTTCACTGTTCCACCATTTGATCTGACGAGGCTAATTCTTACAAAATACATCAATTAGCTGTAACATTGTGTAGAGCGCAGGGTTCAAAGCGTGGGAAAAAAAACAGCAATGTTCGGAAAAAAGACATAACACTCCAAACCTACTTAGAAATCTCTTCTATTTTTGATGAAAACTGGGTCAGATTGAGTCTTTAATGCTGATACCTTACTAAGCATGAAAGTAAATAATTGTTTTGATGACCCATTTGTAGAAATAATATCCACTTTCCCTCCTCTCTTGCCCCCTTATGTTTCGCACTAAAACTAAGCTGTACATAAGAAGTTTCGACTTTGTTGGTGTTTATTGATTTGTTGTGCATGTTCTTCAAGGATTGTGAGAGGATGGTGAATCAGTGCCAGTCATATGAGCTTCCCATGGTGCAGGGCAAGCATAGTAAGATAAAGTTCAATTTAAAATTGTCTCTTAAGGCCCTGAAAAGGGGATGTTTGCAGCACTCCTTAAAGGGCAACTGCACATTATTGGAATTTTGCTTATCGTTCACAATCCTTTAAGAGACAAGAAGCCACAAGGTTTTTTTGTTGTTTTTTTGCATTCAAACATCTAAAAATCAGCTCGTTCTTGGTGGTTAGCATTGCAGCTAATGGGAGCAATCAGTTCTACCTCTAAATCGCTTTGAAAACGTATTCAAAAACTGTCAACAATACTTCATTCACGTTCCGTAACCTGTATAAGAACCAAACTGTAGCGACATTGTTATTGTTGGAGCGAACACTGAGGAAATATTTTTCTAGCGACATTAGCGTGCTTCGGTATTAGCCATAAAAGCTAGCTTCGGAAAGAGATAAGCTAGCTTTTACGACACCACGAAACTCGTTTGAGTTTGTAATGCACAACACTTAGATAGGACACCAATTTATACTGACTGAAAAACATGAACAATCATATTACAGTATCTGTAAAGTATTGTTTAATGTTTTGTTTGTACACAGCTAGCCAGACAGTGTATGTATTGTAGTATCATAATCAATATTAAAGTGTGACCACTTGATGGACAGTCGATCCAGCTGGCCGGGGACGTTTTTTCCAGTTTATTTTGGTAAGCGCTCCATTTATGTCGAAATAGCATGGCTCCAAGTTCCACATTTATAGTGTCAAAGTCACTTTCACCTCACTCTCTCAGGCGTCTTCTATAAGCGGAAGTTCATCCTCTGTATATTCAGCTTCAAAAATATAAATTTGTGAACCCTGTTTTGGTAAAAAAAAATAGTCGCTTTCGTTGTTTATGGATTCTGTCTTGATTAGAATTTCTACTTTATAAAACCTACTTTAATCCCGGCTAAAACGTTTTTACCTCCAATGTTTGGATGTAAAAACCTACTTTAATAAGTAGGTTATTTGACTATTTCTACTTTATAAAACCTACTTTAACCCCGGCTAAAATGTTTTTACGTCCAAACATTCGACGTAAAAACCTACTTTAATAAGTATTTCTACTTTATAAAACCTACTTTAACCCCGGCTAAAACGTTTTTACGTTCAAACATTGGACGTAAAAACCTACTTTAATAAGTAGGTTATTTTACTCTTTCTACTTTATAAAACCTACTTTAACCCCGGCTAAAACGTTTTTACGTCCAATGTTTGGATGTAAAAACCTACTTTAAAAAGTATTTCTACTTTATAAAACCTACTTTAACCCCGGCTAAAAAGTTTTTACGTCCAAACATTGGACGTAAAAACCTACTTTAATAAGTAGGTTATTTGACTATTTCTACTTTATAAAACCTACTTTAACCCCGGCTAAAAAGTTTTTACGTCCAATGTTTGGACGTAAAAACCTACTTTAATAAGTAGGTTATTTGACTATTTCTACTTTATAAAACTTACTTTAACTAAAACGTTTTAACTAAAAACCTACTTTAATAAGTATTTCTACTTTATAAAACCTACTTTAACCCCGGCTAAAACGCTTTTACATCCAAACATTGGACGTAAAAACCTACTTTAATAAGTATTTCTACTTTATAAAACCTACTTTAACCCCGGCTAAAACATTTTTACGTCCAAACATTGGACGTAAAAACCTACTTTAATAAGTATTTCTACTTTATAAAACCTACTTTAACCCCGGCTAAAACGTTTTTACATCCAAACATTGGACGTAAAAACCTACTTTAATAAGTAGGTTATTTTAAAATTTCTACTTTATAAAACCTACTTTAACTAAAACGTTTTTACGTCCAAACATTGGACGTAAAAACCTACTTTAATAAGTATTTCTACTTTATAAAACCTATTTTAACCCCGGCTAAAACGTTTTTACGTCCAAACATTGGACGTAAAAACCTACTTTAATAAGTATTTCTACTTTATAAAACCTATTTTAACACCTGCTAAAACGTTTTTACGTCCAAACATTGGACGTAAAAACCTACTTTAATAAGTATTTCTACTTTATAAAACCTACTTTAACCCCGGCTAAAACGTTTTTACGTCCAAACATTGGACGCAAAAACCTACTTTAATAAGTAGGTTATTTTAAAATTTCTACTTTATAAAACCTACTTTGACCCCGGCTAAAACATTTTTACGTCCAAACATTGGACGTAAAAACCTACTTTAATAAGTAGGTTATTTGACTATTTCTACTTTATAAAACCTACTTTAACCCCGGCTAAAACGTTTTTACATCCAAACATTGGACGTAAAAACCTACTTTAATAAGTAGGTTATAAAACCTACTTTAACCCCGGCTAAAACGTTTTTTACGTTCAAACATTGGACGTAAAAACCTACTTTAATAAGTAGGTTATTTTAAAATTTCTACTTTATAAAACCTACTTTAACCCCGGCTAAAACGTTTTTTACGTCCAATGTTTGGACGTAAAAAGCTACTTTAATAAGTAGGTTATTTGACTATTTCTACTTTATAAAACCTACTTTAACTAAAACGTTTCTACATCCAAACATTGGACGTAAAAACCTACATTAATAAGTATTTCTACTTTATAAAACCTACTTTAACTAAAACGTTTTTATGTCCAAACATTGGACGTAAAAACCTACTTTAATAAGTAGGTTTTTTTTAATTTTCTACTTTATAAAACCTACTTTAACCCCGGCTAAAAAGTTTTTACGTCCAATGTTTGGACGTAAAAACCTACTTTAATAAGTAGGTTATTTGACTATTTGTACTTTATAAAACCTACTTTAACTAAAACGTTTTTACGTCCAAACATTGGACGTAAAAACCTACTTTAATAAGTAACAACACACACGCAGGGACACACGTTTGTAAGTTGCACGTGCACTGCTGCAGAAAGACAAATGAGAACTAAAAGGCGACGAGATTAAAAAGCAGAACAAAATGATAACAGGAGATTGGCAGTGTATCTCTCGACAAATATTGGGAGATTCAGGAGCTCACCAGAGAGATAGGTGGTAAGGGAGCGAGTGAGGAAGCGGCAAGGAGTAAAGAAAATATTTGAAGAGGAAATGGGCAGGAAGCGCGCGCAGGAGATGAGTGGGAGCTGTGGAGCACAGTGCCATTGCAGAAAAAGCAAGCAAGTTTCTGTCCGTAACAGAACTCTTGACTTTTTCTTAGGCTTAGATAACAGTTATATTGAAAGGGGTCGTATTTAGATTTGTTCCTACATTTCTACATACATTCACACTAGGTTTGTACCAGTACTACTATAGTACCGCGATACTAATGAATCATATTCGGTACTATGCCGCCTTTAAAAAGTACCGGTCCCTCTGGTAGTTTTATGAGCAGAGGAGCATGTCCGGCAGCGCACAATCACGGAGTACTTACAAGCAGACACAGTGTGCAGACAGAAAAGGGAGAACGGACGCATTTTGGCTTAAAAACGAAAGATAAAGGTGAAGTTATAACACTGAAACGCCCTCAGGAAGAGGTGCTTTAAGACATCTCTAGCTAGCTAGCTGCTGACGTCCGTCCGCAAACTGCAGTGTTGCTACTTCTAAATCACTAATCCTCTAATAAAGTAAGTTTCTTACAAGTATCATCCCTGCAGGACGAGGAATAGCTAAACATGCTTCACTACACACCGTAGTTTACAATGTAAAAAAATAACGCCAAGGGTGGATCTACACCTGACATCCACTGTAAGGATACCAAGCACCGGAGCATATCTAGTCGATATGATTACATCGATATTTTTTTAAATATGTTTATAAACTCAGGAAATACGTCCCTGGACACATGAGGACTTCAATCATGACCAATGTATGATTCTGTAACTACTTGGTATCGTATCGATACCCAAATTTGTGGTATCATCCAAAACTAATGTAAAGTATCCAAACAACAGAAGAATAAGTGATTATTGCATTTTAACAGAAGTGTAGATAGAATATGTTAAAAGAGAAAGTAAGCAGATATGAACAGTAAATGTACAAGTAGATTAATAATTCATTTTTACAGCTTGTCCTTTATAATTTTGACAAAATAATGGAATGATAAATGACACAATATGTTACTGCATATGTCAGCAGCTAAATTAGGAGCCTTTGTTTGTTTACTTATTACTAAAATAAAAGTTGTTTTGTATGTTCACTATTTTATTTAAGGACAAAATTGCAATAAGAAACTTATGTTTAATGTACCATAAGAATTTTTAATAATGCTGTTTTTTGTGGTCCCCTTTATTTAGAAAAGTATCAAAATATTGAAATACATTTTGGTACCGGTACCAAAGTATTGGTATCGGGACAACCCTAGTTCACACTTTACGCTCCTTTAGGTTAGAAGGTGCAACAGCGGAGGGTGCACGTGCATGTACGAGTCAGTCTACCCCACAACAAGAGAATATAGAAAAATGCGGGAATTATTAACTATAATGACGCACTTGCGCAAAGCTCTTTGGGTAAATTCCTTATCATATATAGACAGGCTTTCCCATAAACTGCCAAGATACCTGTGGAGGTGGGGGCGTGGCTATGGGCGTGGTCACCATGACATCATCGCGTGATTTGCATAATTTACTACAATAATATGATTTTCTCTAAAAAGGCTCCAAAAATGTATACTTTCTAATTAATAATAACAGACTGGTTTTAAACGTACTAACATATATTGTTGTTCTTTTTGCCCAATTTTAAATTGTTTCTACTTTTATTTTACAATGTACTTTTGTTGAGATAAATTTAATTAAAAACAATTAGCAACAAATCTATCATCTTCTGGTGTTATTATAAATTGTAGTCATGTTTAGAGACTCTACTTCTGTCCCTCGACGTCCCTGGCGCTGTTGCTCTAGTTGGACTTTCTATCTTCTTAAAAGCCACCACTATCCTTTTAATACATGCACATTTTGTGGATGGCTGGAGTATATCTGGGATATATATATATATATATATATATATATATATATATATATATATATATATATATATATATATATATATATATATATATATATATATATATATATATATATATATATATATGTATATATATATATATATATTTATATATATATATATATATAAATCGCATCCACATCACAGACATGCTGACAACACTCCAGACAATGACGTGTGTTTTGTTTACATCCAGTTTCGGTAGTGCTAATGTTAATGTTTTATGTCAGTGTGCTTTGGATTTGATGTCAGTTGTTCCCATGTTTGCAAACACACTATGTTTGCAAACACACCATCCGTGCCTAAAAGGAAAATGAGGAAGTGTTGTTTTGTGTCCGGCGAAGTGTTTACACTGGAGGTAAAACCTGTTGGAATTGTGCCGTTTGTTATCATAAGATTGGCATTAAAAGTTAAAAATAGCGTCAGACTTTGTGTGATTTTTCTTCTGGGGGCTACAATATATTATATTACTTTAATTAGTTTTCAAGTAAAAAAAAACAACCTTATTTTCAAAGTGTGGCGGAAATAAAAATTCATTCAATTGCATAAAGTGGAAACTCTGCTAGAGATATCTGCTGATGTCACAAATTCCAAACAGGTCGTTAGGAGGAAGTATGAAGGAAGGCGAGATTGTTTTATAAATATCTCCTTCATGCCTCCATGGTTTGATTTCAAATGTTCAGGACTAGAGATGTCCAATAATGGCTTTTTTGCCGATATTCCGATATTGTCCAACTCTTAATTACAGATTCCGATATCAATCGATACGATATATACAGTCGTGGAATTAACACATTATTATGCCTAATTTTGTTGTTATGCCCCGCTGGATGCATTAAACAATGTAACAAGGTTTTCCAAAAAAAATCAACTCAAGTAATGGAAAAAAATGCCAACATGGCACTGCCATATTTATTATTGAAGTCACAAAGTGCATTATTTTTTTTAAACATGCAGCAGCTTGGAATTTGGGACATGCTCTCCCTGAGAGAGCATGAGGAGGTTGAGGTGGGCGGGGTTAGGGGGGGGGGAGTTAATGCTGCAAGGGGTTCTGGGTATTTGTTCTGTTGTGTTACCGTGCGGATGTTCTCCCGAAATGTGTTTGTCATTCTTGTTTGGTGTGGGTTCACAGTGTGGCGCATATTTGTAACAGTGTTAAAGTTGTTTATACGGCTACCCTCAGTGTGACCTGTATGGCTTTTGACCAAGTATGCATTGCATTCACTTGTGTGGGTGAAAAGGCGTAGATATTATGTGATTGGGCCGGAATGCAAAGGCAAAGCCTTTAAGGCACTCCCCCAATATTGTTGTTTGGGTGGAAATCGGGAGAAATTCGGGAGAATTGTTGCCCCGGGAGATTTTCGGGAGGGGCACTGATATTCGGGAGTCTCCCGGGAAAATCGTGAGGGTTGGCAAGTATGACTGGGAGACGCAACTGCTCTGTACTTCTCCCTACGTCCGTGTACCACTCCGTACAGCGGCGTTTTAAAAAGTCATAAGTTTTACTTTTTGAAACCGATACCAATAATTTCCGATATTACATTTTAAAGCATTTATCGGCCAATAATATCGGCAATCCGATATTACCGGACATCTCCATTCAGGAGTCATGCAGCTCCCAAACACACAAAAATAGGTAGGAAAAGTTTTGCAATATAGATCCACTGTAAACAGTTTGATGGAGTTAGCTGAAATTCTTTCCTCAGGTTGAGGTTGAGTAACGATGGTAGTTTTTTCAATAATCTTGATCCACTCCTAGGATGGAAGACAATTTAAAAAAAGTGCCGGTAAACCACATGAAGTGCGGCCATGGCCTTCATGTGCTGCCTTGGGGCAAGGGGAAGCATCTGTCATTGAAGGCTGTGATTCAGCGCCTTCAAATCATCATGCAGATCCCCTCTCCACTCCAGTGCAATATCACTATAGCCCTTCTGCGGCCCGCACTTGTTTAAATCCATCCCATAATGCATGCTGACTTATTACACACTTTGCTTCTGGCTTCCTTGCCAAAAAATGAACACGCGCGTTGACTAATCTGGCGGTCTTGCCGTGGTGGAGTGCGCCTGTATTTGTGTTTGACATGGAGCTTCAATTTAGTTCTGAGCATCGTTGAACATTTTCATAGTTCTCAGGGTCACAAATGCTGTGGCAATGCAATACTTGATATTGTTATGTGCTTCCTTGGCAGCAAAGCAGCGAGTAGATTATTAGCCCCCGTTATAAACCGCCCATCTAACGTCAACTAATGCAAGTAAAATGACTGAATTTGGTAACAAATTCCTACAATTTGTGTTTCATCTTTAACAGATGTGTGTTTTACCTGCTACACGGCTTATCTGGGTACATTTATCCACAGTTTAGTTTTTAGTACTTACTAATAATTGTATTTTTCTTAAAGGCCTACTGAAATGAATTTTTTTTATTTAAACGGGGATAGCAGATCCATTCTATGTGTCATACTTGATCATTTCGCGATATTTTTGCTGAAAGGATTTAGTTGAGAACATCGACGATAAAGTTGCAACTTTTGGTCGCTGATAAAAAAAAGCCTTGCCGTGACGTCAACAGTTGAAAGGCTCCTCACATTTTCCTATTGTTTTCAATGCAGCTAGAGCGATTCGGACCGAATAAGCGACGATTACCCCATTAATTTGAGCGAGGATGAAAGATTCGTGGATGAGGAACGTTAGAGTGAAGGACTAGAATGCAGTGCAAGACATATCTTTTTTCGCTCTGACCGTAACTTAGGTACAAGCTGGCTCATTCGATTCCACACTCTCTCCTTTTTCTATTGTGGATCACGGATTTGTATTTTAAACCACATCGGATACTATATCCTCTTGAAAATGAGAGTCGAGAACGCGAAATGGATATTTACAGTGACTTTTATCTCCACGACAGGGTGAAGCTCTTTAGCTACTGAGCTAACGTGATAGCATCGGGCTCAAATGCAGATAGAAACAAAATAAATAAATCCCTGACTTGAAGGATAGACAGAAGATCAACAATACTATTAAACCATGGACATGTAACTACACGGTTAATGCTTTCCAGCCTGGCGAAGGTTAACAATGCTGTTGCTAACGACGCCATTGAAGCTAACTTAGCAACCGGACCTCACAGAGCTATGATAAAACATTAGCTATCCACCTACGCCAGCCAGCCCTCATCTGCTCATCAACACCCGTGCTCACCTGCGTTCCAGCGATCGACGGTGCGACGAAGGACTTCCCGATCATAGATGCGGTCGGCGGCTAGCGTCGGATAGCGTGTCTGCTATCCAAGTCAAAGTCCTCCTGGTTGTGTTGCTGCAGCCAGCCGCTAATACACCGATCCCACCTACAACTTTCTTCTTTGCAGTCTCCATTGTTCATTAAACAAATTGCAAAAGATTCACCAACACAGATGTCCAGAATACTGTGGAATTTTGAGATGAAAACAGAGCTTTTTGTATTGGATTCAATGGTGTCCGAATACTTCCGTTTCAACCATTGACGTCACGCGCATACGTCATCATACATAGACGTTTTCAACCGGAAGTTTCGCGGGAAATTTAAAATTGCACTTTATAAGTTAACCCGGCCGTATTGGCATGTGTTGCAATGTTAAGATTTCATCATTGATATATAAACTATCAAACTGTGTGGTCGGTAGTAGTGGCTTTCAGTAGGCCCCATGCACTGTGCAGGGGGAAAAAAAATATCCTGGGCTGAAAAGGTGGCACTTTATTTTACTTCTCACACTACACAAACACACACACACACACACACACAGACTCTGTCTAGTAAGCTGCCCCAGTCAGTCATATCTAATCCCTCGTATCGTTTCGAAGAAGGATCAGTTGTCGCGGTGACTGCTGTTGGTGGCATCGCACCGTGGATCTTGCACTTGTTGTTGTTTTGGATGATGAAGCTGCAAATGAACACTGGGGATTAATCTCCTGTCTGCATGCAGATAAACACATCCATACATGTTGCTAAGCAACCGCATCGATAATTGGTCTCCCATGTACTGTCCGCACGCATGGTTTTACCCAGCAACTCTGTCATGTAAGAGTTGGGGATTACTCAAAAGTATCATTCAGCGAAAAGCTCATTTGCATCACACACTGCAGAATATGGTTCTTGGTAAGATTATTTAGTGGCAATTCAAGAGCAATGGGGTGTAATTGGCTTTTATCAGCGTAAGGATAAGGAGAGAAATGATCTGCAATAGGGATGAACACGTTTTACTATTAGGATGATTAACCCTTGTGTGGTGTTCGGGTCTGTGGGACCTGTTTTCATTTTTATTAAAAGAAAAATGATACAATTAATTAATTTTTCTAACTGAGACTCGCTGACTTTGGCTCATTTTCTGTGACGAGCATATATCAGAATACATATTTAATGACCACACACCATACACCCCCCTACACATTTATATTACATATAAGATGTCCGGGTCCACTGGACATTAATAGAAGTGTGGAAATTGATATTCTGTGTACACACACAGACACACACACACACACACACGCACACACACACACACACACACACACACACACACACACACACACACACACACACACACACACACACACACACACACACACACACACACACACACACACACACACACACACAGCAAGCCTAGACAGGAGGAGGACAGAGTGTAGGTACACAGAACATCAGAGAGTCAAATGTGCGAGAAAATGAGAGCAGACACTGTTGACAAACAATGTTGCAACCTTGTGTGGGAACCGCAGGTGCAGAAACACAAAAGAAGAATCCCTGTGGGATGCGGAAACTGGCAGAGAAATTTTCCGTGCAACGTTCATATTGTTGTTAATCAAACGCTTTTATGTTAAAATACTGAGCAGATGTTTACCTTATTCCAATAAACATCTGTTCAGTATTTTAACATAAAAGTGTTTGATTGTGAGGCATTAAAAGCCAAAAATTGCAAGGGGTCCATCAGACCCACAAACGCTGACTGAGTAACAACAATATGAACATAACACAATGGTTAAAAAGGTTGTTACCCCAGTGGTGGAAGCTCTCATATGCACCTATCGAGAGACACGCTAGTTTGCTGACTGCGGTGATCTGTTCCCACCCCCCAAAAAAAGCTGAAGTCGGTTATCTAAAAAACACCAAGGAATCATTGAAGATGACGGCTCACCCATTTACACAACCTGCCAGAAGCAAGTTGCAGCTAAAGGGTCTTAAACGTCCACTAAGGTGCAGCTTTACACGCCAAAGTAAATGCAAGATATATTGGCCCCGTTTATACTGCACACTAGTGTTGTCCCGATACCAATACTTTGGTACCGGTACCAAAATGTATTTCGATACTTTTCTAAATAAAGGGAACCGCACTAATGGCATTATTCGCTTTATTTTAACAAACGATCTTACGGTAGATTAAACATATGTTTCTCATTGCAATTTAGTCTTTAAATAAAATAGTGAACATACGAGACAACTTGTCTTTTATTAGTAAGTAAGCAAACAAAGGCTCCTAATTTAGCTGCTGACATATGCAGTAACATATTGTGTCATTTATACACCTATCATTGTGTCTACATTATTAAGGACAAGTGGTAGAAAATGATTGATTAATCTACTTGTTCATTTACTGTTAATATCTGCTTATTTTCTGTTTCACTTCTGTTAAAATGTAATAATCACTTATTCTTCTGTTGTTTGATACTTTACATTAGTTTTGGATGATACCACAAATTTAGGTATCGATCTGATACCAAGTAGTTACAGGATCATACAATGGTCATAATTTAAATCCAGGAACGTATTAAAAAATATCGACTTAATCATAGTAGTATCGACTAGATACGCTCCTGTACTTGGTATCATTACAGTGGATGTCAGGTGTAGATCCGTCAGTCTACCCAAGGGCAGCTGTGGCTACGAAAGTAGCTTACCACCACCAGGTGTGAATGAATGATGGGTTCTCACTTCTCTGTGAAGCGTTTTGAGTGTCTAGAAAAGCGCTATATAAATCTAATCCATTATTATTATTATTATTATCCACCCATGGCATTTGTTTACATTGTGACGGCGGTGAGCTATTGTATCCTCCTACGGTGTGTAGTGAAGCATGTTTAGCTATTCCTCGTCCTGCAGTGATAATGATACTTGTAAGAAGCTTACTTAATTTGTCACCATGGAGGCGAGGATTAGTGATTTAGAAGTAGCTAAAACACTGCAGACTGCGGATGGACGTTAGCTGCTAGCGAGCTAGCCATGTCTTAAAGCACCTCTTCCTGAGGGCGTTTCAGTGTTATAACTTCACCTTTATATTTAGTTTTTCAGCCAAAATGCGTCCGTTCTCCCTTTTCTGTCTACACGCTGTGTCTGCTTGTAAGTACTCCGTGATTGTGCGCTGCCGAACATGCTCCCCTGCTCGTAAAATCAGCAATATCATGACGTGACGACGACGAGGGGGCGGGGGACCGATACTTTTTAAAGGCAGTATAGTACCGAATATGATTCATTAGTATTGCGGTACTATACCAATACCGGTATACCGTACAACCCTACTGCGCACCAAATCTGATTTTTTTGCCCTCAAGTGACACAGATGTGATCTGATATATTATAGTCTAAATGCTCCAAAGTGCTTAAAATCTCATTTTTTTGGCATCAAATTCAGGCCACATCAGGAGGTAGTCCAAATCCGATTAGAATCTGATCTTTTCAAATGTAACTTTTTCGTCAGCTTTGGACGGAGAAAGACGCATTCACCAGCGGAAGTCAATATTTAGAAGTCGATGCGATTTAAGGGGTCACACTAGCCGTGCAGTTTTCCGTTTGGCCCAGCTGGCCGGGGAGGTTTCCAGTTGATTTTGGGTAAGCAATCCATTAATTCGGCATAGCTTGGCTCAAAGTTCCAGATTTGCAGCGTGACCATGTCGCACTCTCTCGGCTTCCGTCTGCTCCGACGTTTCAGCGTCTTCTAGAAGCGGTAGTTCATCCTCTGTATATTCAGCTTCAAAAAGATAAGGTTGTGAATCTTCATTTGTCCAAAAATAGTTGTCTTTGTTGTCTGGTACCAAGTCTGCCATGATTAGAAAACACACTAGCATTTGATTCCGGAAGTAGAAACCCTTTTGTTGCCAGAAGTCAGACGTGTGCTGTTATGGAAACAGAAATACAATAAATGCGCCGTGAATAAAATGACTAAAATATGGTAAATATTGAACATATTACATATTGTTATGAAGGTGTCTGTTACTACATTATATATATACTTGCAGTGTGTATATTGTACATATTACATATTGTTATGAAGGTGTCTGTTACTACATTATATATATACTTGCAGTGTGTATATTGTACATATTACATATTGTTATGAAGGTGTCTGTTACTACATTATATAAATACTTGCAGTGTGTATATTGTACATTATACATATTGTTATGAAGGTGTCTGTTACTACATTATATATATATACTTGCATTGTGTATATAAAACATATTACATATTGTTATGAAGGTGTCTGTTACTACATTATATATATACTTGCAGTGTGTATATAAAACGTATTACATATTGTTATGAAGGTGTCTGTTACTGCATTATATATATAATTACAGTGTGTATATTGTACATATCACATATTGTTTTGAAGGTGTCTGTTACTAAATTATATATATACTTGCAGTGTGTATATTGTACATATTACATATTGTTATGAAGGTGTCTGTAACTACATTATATATATACTTGCAGTGTGTATATTGCACATATTGTTATGAAGGTGTCTGTTACTACATTATATATATATATATATATATATATACTTGCAGTGTGTATATTGTACATTATACATATTGTTATGAAGGTGTCTGTTACTACATTATATAAATACTTGCAGTGTGTATATTGTACATTATACATATTGTTATGAAGGTGTCTGTTACTACATTATATATATATACTTGCATTGTGTATATAAAACATATTACATATTGTTATGAAGGTGTCTGTTACTACATTATATATATATACTTGCATTGTGTATATAAAACATATTACATATTGTTATGAAGGTGTCTGTTACTACATTATATATATACTTGCAGTGTGTATATAAAACGTATTACATATTGTTATGAAGGTGTCTGTTACTGCATTACATATATAATTACAGTGTGTATATTGTACATATCACATATTGTTTTGAAGGTGTCTGTTACTACATTATATATATACTTGCAGTGTGTATATTGTACATATTACATATTGTTATGAAGGTGTATGTTACTACATTATATATATATATACTTGCAGTGTGTATATTGTACATATTACATATTGTTATGAAGGTGTCTGTTTCTACATTATATATATACTTGCAGTGTGTATATTGTACATATTACATATTGTTATGAAGGTGTCTGTTACTACATTATATATATATACTTGCAGTGTGTATATTGTACATATTACATATTGTTATGAAGGTGTCTGTTTCTACATTATATATATACTTGCAGTGTGTATATTGTACATATTACATATTGGTATGAAGGTGTCTGTTACTACATTATATATATACTTGCAGTGTGTATATTGTACATATTACATATTGTTATGAAGGTGTCTGTTACTACATTATATATATACTTGCAGTGTGTATATTGTACATACTACATATTGTTATGAAGGTGTCTGTTACTACATTACATATATACTTGCAGTGTGTATATTGTACATATTACATATTGTTGTGAAGGTGTGTGTTACTACATGATATACCTGTATATACTTGCAGTGTACATATAAAACGTTGATGGAGGGTTTTGAAGTTGTTTTGGAGGGCTTTGAAGGCTACAACGGTGACTCCCATGAACTGCATCTTTTTTTATCATCTTTAAAATCCTAAAAAAATCAAAAAATAAATGTGTTCTTGTCCCTCATATTGATTGTGAACGATAGACGACATTCCCAAATGAAAGATGAATAAAGTTCATCTTAGTCTTCCCCTAACATTACATACATTAATTCCTGTATTTATTATCAGTAATACTTTTAGTTTATAGTTGTTAGTTTTTACTTTGATTACCGTTATGTTGACAATATTAAGTAACAAATCAAAATCTCTAAGGAATATGTCTCTGAATAATATTTGCTTTTGTTGTAAAATTAATCAATGCGTAATAATCATCAAACTGTGATTACTACCCACATTATAATCTATAATTTAGAATCTTTGCATCCCTTATCTGCAATGTGGTTTGTAACAACATCCTGTGCTCAAGAATGATTTGTGTCTTCTTCCAGCGAAAGCTGGAACACTGGGGTAAAAACAAACTCAAATCCAAAGAGACACGAGACTGGTCTCATGACTGCTCTTCCAACATTTTTTTCTCTGATGCTTTTAAATTAGGAGCGGCACGAGTCGCAAAGGAGATCTGCTCTGTTCTCGGCTCATACTGTAAATCCTGCTTTCAACCTCATGTTCTATTTAGGGCTCACATCCACACATTGTATGTGATAGTCGCTAACATTATTTCAGCCATGATAGAAAATACTAGCACTCGAGATTTAATGTAAGGAGGTGGGTGATAGAACATTATCTCCATTGAGAGTAGGACATCCCACAGCACTGACAAGTGGTCCTAGAACTCCTACAACTGCATTACTTTCCCAGTCTGCTTGATGGGATTAATCAATACATGAAAGGCAAGAGTCCGCAGTCTCCTAGAATAACAAAATGAAGTATGGCAGTGGCGCAATACAGCAGATATATTGAAGGAAAAAAACCTGGCCAGGCGGTTTTTTGATCTGGTATGTAGGATCTTGATAAGCTCCAACCACTCCAGCTGAAAGTGAACTGGTTTCTATTGCTGCACGCCAGTGTTTGTAAACAAATAGTCATACTTGCATTATCAAGGTCATCTTGTTGGACTGTGGCTGGGGAGAAAAAAATCAGGCAGGAATAGATACGACGTATCCAATCAGTTATAGTGATACTGATTGGATTTTCTTGGAAGAAAAAGTATCTTGGCAGCAAAAGAATGCAACCAATCATAGGTCATACGTATTCCTTTCATTCTAAAAGGCTTCATTAGTACCATATTTTTCGGACTATAAGGCGCACTTAAAATCCTTTCATTTTCTCAAAAATATAACCCGGTGCGCCTAATGTACCGAATAATTCTGGTTGTGCTTACCGATCAATCAATCAATCAATGTTTATTTATATAGCCCTAAATCACAAGTGTCTCAAAGGGCTGTACAAGCCACAACGACATCCTCGGTTCAGATCCCACATAAGGGCAGGGAAAAACTCACAGCCCAGTGGGACGTCGATGTGAATGACTATGAGAAACCTTGGAGAGGACCGCAGATGTGGGTGACCCCCCCACACCCTCCTAGGGGGGACCGGATGCAATGGACGTCGAGTGGGTCTAGCATAATATTGTGAAAGTCTAGTCCATAGTGGATCTAGCATAATATTGTGAGAGTCCAGTCCATAGTGGATCTAACATAATAATGAGAGTCCAGTCCATAGTGGATCTAACATAACAGTGAGAGTCCAGTCCATAGTGGATCTAACATAATAGTGAGAGTCCAGTCCATAGTGGATCTAACATAATAGTGAGAGTCCAGTCCATAGTGGATCTAGCATAATATTGTGAGAGTCCAGTCCATAGTGTATCCAACATAATTGTGAGAGTCCAGTCCATAGTGGATCTAACATAATTGTGAGAGTCCAGTCCATAGTGGATCTAACATAATATTGTGAGAGTCCAGTCCATAGTGGATCTAACATAATATTGTGAGAGTCCAGTCCATAGTGGATCTAACATAATATTCTGAGAGTCCAGTCCATAGTGGATCCAACATAATTGTGAGAGTCTAGTCCATAGTGGATCTAACATAATTGTGAGAGTCCAGTCCATAGTGGATCTAACATAATGTTGTGAGAGTCCAGTCCATTGTGGATCTAACATAATATTGTGAGAGTCCAGTCCATAGTGGATCTAACATAATATTGAGAGTCCAGTCCATAGTGGATCTAACATAATATTGAGAGTCCAGTCCATAGTGGATCTAACATAATAGTGAGAGTCCAGTCCATAGTGGATCTAACATAATAGTGAGAGTCCAGTCCATAGTGGATCTAACATAATATTGTGAGAGTCCAGTCCATAGTGGATCTAACATAATAGTGAGAGTCCAGTCCATAGTGGATCTAACATAATAGTGAGAGAGTCCAGTCCATAGTAGATCTAACATAATATTGTGAGAGTCCAGTCCATAATGGATCTAACATAATATTGAGAGTCCAGTCCATAGTGGATCTAGCATAATATTGTGAGAGTCCAGTCCATAGTGGATCCAACATAATAATGAGAGTCCAGTCCATAGTGGGTCTAACATAATAGTGAGAGTCCAGTCCATAGTGGATCTAACATAATAGTGAGAGTCCAGTCCATAGTGGATCTAACATAATAGTGAGAGTCCAGTCCATAGTGGATCTAACATAATAATGAGAGTCCAGTCCATAGTGGATCTAACATAATAGTGAGAGTCAAGTCCATAGTGGATCTAACATAATAGTGAGAGTCCAGTCCATAGTGGATCTAACATAATAGTGAGAGTCCAGTCCATAGTGGATTTAACATAATATTGTGAGACTCCAGTCCATAGTGGATCTAACATAATATTGTGAGAGTCCAGTCCATAGTGGATCTACCATAATATTGTGAGAGTCCAGTCCATAGTGGATCTAACATAATAGTGAGAGTCCAGTCCATAGTGGATCTAACATAATAGTGAGAGTCCAGTCCATAGTGGATCTAACATAATATTGTGAGAGTTCAGTCCATAGTGGATCTAGCATATTATTGTGAGAGTCCAGTCCATAGTGGATCTAACATAATATTGTGAGAGTCCAGTCCATAGTGGATCTAACATAATAGTGAGAGTCCAGTCCATAGTGGATCTAACATAATATTGTGAGAGTCCAGTCCATAGTGGATCTAACATAATATTGTGAGAGTCCAGTCCATAGTGGATCTAGCATAATATTGTGAGAGTCCAGTCCATAGTGGATCTAACATAATAGTGAGAGTCCAGTCCATAGTGGATCTAACATAATAGTGTGAGTCCAGTCCATAGTGGATCTAACATAATAGTGAGAGTCCAGTCCATAGTGGATCTAACATAATATTGTGAGAGTCCAGTCCATAGTGGATCTAGCATAATATTGTGAGAGTCCAGTCCATAGTGGATCTAACATAATATTGTGAGAGTCCAGTCCATAGTGGATCTAACATAATAGTGAGAGTCCAGTCCATAGTGGATCTAACATAATAGTGTGAGAGTCCAGTCCATAGTGGATCTAACATAATAGTGAGAGTCCAGTCCATAGTGGATCTAACATAATAGTGAGAGTCCAGTCCATAGTGGATCTAACAAAATATTGTGAGAGTCCAGTCCATAGTGGATCTAGCATATTATTGTGAGAGTCCAGTCCATAGTGGATCTAACATAATATTGTGAGCGTCCAGTCCATAGTGAATCTAACATAATATTGTGAGAGTCCAGTCCATAGTGGATCTAGCATAATATTGTGAGAGTCCAGTCCATAGTGGATCTAACATAATAGTGAGAGTCCAGTCCATAGTGGATCTAACATAATAGTGTGAGAGTCCAGTCCATAGTGGATCTAACATAATAGTGAGAGTCCAGTCCATAGTGGATCTAACATAATAGTGAGAGTCCAGTCCATAGTGGATCTAACATAATATTGTGAGAGTCCAGTCCATAGTGGATCTAGCATATTATTGTGAGAGTCCAGTCCATAGTGGATCTAACATAATATTGTGAGAGTCCAGTCCATAGTGGATCCAACATAATAGTGAGAGTCCAGTCCATAGTGGATCTAACATAATATTGTGAGAGTCCAGTCCATAGTGGATCTAACATAATATTGTGAGAATCCAGTCCATAGTGGATCTAGCATAATATTGTGAGAGTCCAGTCCATAGTGGATCTAACATAATAGTGAGAGTCCAGTCCATAGTGGATCCAACATAATAGTGTGAGAGTCCAGTCCATAGTGGATCTAACATAATAGTGAGAGTCCAGTCCATAGTGGATCTAACATAATAGTGAGAGTCCAGTCCATAGTGGATCTAACATAATATTGTGAGAGTCCAGTCCATAGTGGATCTAGCATAATATTGTGAGAGTCCAGTCCATAGTGGATCTAACATAATATTGTGAGAGTCCAGTCCATAGTGGATCTAACATAATAGTGAGAGTCCAGTCCATAGTGGATCTAACATAATAGTGAGAGTCCAGTCCATAGTGGATCTAACATAATATTGTGAGAGTCCAGTCCATAGTGGATCTAACATAATATTGTGAGAGTCCAGTCCATAGTGGATCTAACATAATAGTGAGAGTCCAGTCCATAGTGGATCTAACATAATATTGTGAGAGTCCAGTCCATAGTGGATCCAGCATAATATTGTGGGAGTCCAGTCCATAGTGGATCTAACATAATATTGTGAGAGTCCAGTCCATAGTGGATCTAACATAATAGTGAGAGTCCAGTCCATAGTGGAGCTAACATAATAGTGAGAGTCAAGTCCATAGTGGATCTAACATAGTATTGTGAGAGTCCAGTCCATAGTGGATCTAACATAATAGTGTGAGAGTCCAGTCCATAGTGGATCTAACATAATAGTGAGAGTCCAGTCCATAGTGGATCTAACATAATATTGTGAGAGTCCAGTCCATAGTGGATCTAACATAATAGTGAGAGTCCAGTCCATAGTGGATCTAACATAATATTGTGAGAGTCCAGTCCATAGTGGATCTAACATAATAGTGAGAGTCAAGTCCACTATTATGTCTTCTTAAACAATCTAAACAGTGCACGGTGATCGATTCAGTGCCATGAATGATGGATGAATGAGAATATTCATGCTCATACTGTTAAGGCACAATTAGTCACTTGAGGGCGTCTTATAAATCTCATTTTAAATTTGTACTTTTCTGGTCTTTATCATTCACCTGTTCCCCATACACAAAAGGTTAGCAAAAGGTTTAGAAGACGTACAAATGCCAAGCATGTTACCAACCTTTGGCTTAGTCAAAAGGATTCTTAATAATTCAAAACTTGATGAATTGATTGATTGATTGAGACTTGTATTAGTAGATTGCACAGTACAGTACATATTCCGTACAATTGACCACTAAATGGTAACACCTGAATACGTTTTTCAACTTGTTTAAGTCGGGGTCCACGTTAATCAATTCATGGTACAAATATATACTATCAGCATAATACAGTCATCACACAAGTTAATCATCATCAGAGTATATACATTGAATTATTTACATTATTTACAATCTGGGGGGTGGGATGTGGAGGGGGTTGGGGCGGGGGGGTTAGGTTTGGTTGATATCAGCACTTCAGTCATCAACAATTATATCATCTGAGAAATGGACATTGTAACAGTATACATAGGTCTGACTTGGTAGGATATGTACAGAGCGAGCAGTGAACATAGTGAGCTCAGAAAGCATAAGAACAAGTATATACATTTGATTATTTACAATCCGGGGAGGTGGGATGTGGTGGGGGGAGGGTGTTAGTCTAGGGTTGAAGTTGCCTGGAGGTGTTCTTTTAGTGCGGTTTTGAAGGAGGATAGAGATGCCCTTTCTTTTACACCTGTTGGGAGTGCATCCCATATTGATGTGGCATAGAAGGAGAATGAGTTAAGACCTTTGTTGGATCGGAATCTGGGTTTAACTTTGTTTGTGGAGCTCCCCCTGGTGTTGTGGTTATGGCGGTCATTTACGTTATGGAAGTAGTTTGACAAGTACTTCGGTATCAGAGAGGTGTAGCAGATTTTATAGACTAGGAAGGGATTGACTGTCGGAATGGGTTTGTCATTGATCAACTGATGGTTCTTTTTTTAGGACAAAACTCAGGCACCCATTGTCATTTCTAATAGAATATTATTAATAATGCAGAACCCAAGAGTCTTTTGATGTACTTTGTTGCAGCAGATGATGAAATCTAGGATATTTCTTTGGGTACAGAAAATGGAAATCACTTTTTCCATTAGGTTCAATGAGGTTGATGCAGAGCCAATGTCCTGTGCTCTTGTCAACATTTTATCGAAATTTTCGAGTTTTTTGTTGTCTTCTAGAGATGTCCGATAATATCGGCAGTCCGATATTATCGGACGATAAATGCTTTCAAATGTAATATTGGAAATTATCGGTATCGGTTTCAAAAAGTAAAATGTATGACTTTTTAAAACGCAGCTGTACGGAGTGGTACACGGACGTAGGGAGAAGTACAGAGAGCAGTTTCGTCTCCCAGTCATACTTGCCAACCCTCCCCATTTTCCCGGGAGACTCCCGAATATCAGTGCCCCTCCCGAAAATCTCCCGGGGCAACCATTCTCCCGAATTTCTCCCGATTTCCACCCAGACAACAATATTGGGGGCGTGCCTTAAAGGCACTGCATTTGCGTGCCGGCCCAATCACATAATATTTACGGCTTTTCACACACACAAGTGAATGCAATGCATACTTGGTCAACAGCCATACAGGTCACACTAAAGGGTGGCCGTATAAACAACTTTAACACTGTTACAAATATGCGCCACACTGTGAACCCACACCAAACAAGAATGACAAACACATTTCGGGAGAACATCCGCACCGTAACACAACAGAACAAATACCCAGAACCCCTTGCAGCACTAACTCTTCCGGGACGCTACAATATACACCCTCCGCTACACCCTACCTTAAACCCCGCCCCCTCCAACCCTGCCTACCTCAACCTCCTCATGCTCTCTCAGGGAGAGCATGTCCCAAATTCCAAGCTGCTGTTGTTTGAGGCATGTTAAAAAATATAATGCACTTTGTGACTTCAATAATAAATATGGCAGTGCCATGTTGGCATTTTTTTTCCATAACTTGAGTTAATTTATTTTGGAAATCCTTGTTACATTGTTTAATGCATCCAGCGGGGCATCACAACAAAATTAGGCATAATAATGTGTTCATTCCACGACTGTATATATCGGTATCGGTTGATATCGGAATCTGTAATTAAGAGTTGGACAATATCGGAATATCGGATATCGGCAAAAAAGCCATTATCGGACATCGCTATTGTCGACGGTTTAAGATTTTTTTTTTTTTTTTTTACCCCAGTAGCTTTCCTAGTCTTCGCCTGCCCATTTACTTCCTTAGCAGGGATTAGAAATATGGCTAATGCTAACGCTAATTAGAGCGAGATGTTTGGTCCAAAGAAAAGTGCTGTTGTCAGTACTTTGGTTTTGCGGCGACAGGGAGTGGGAAAAAATGACTGCACACGACAAAGTGGCAGCACAACAAAGTTGTTCCTGCATCCGAAACCGAAGCCTCCAGCCGAGTGCGGGAAATACAAATACCGTATTTTCCGGACTATAAGGCGCACTTAAAATCCTTTTTTTTCCCCAAAACTCGACAGTGTCGTGCGATGTGTGTGTGTGTGTGTCTGTGTAAGGATTTGTGTGTGTAGTAATGTGTGTGTGTAGTGATAACCTCTGTGATAACCCGGTGCGCCTAATGTACGGAATAATTCTGGTTGTGCTTACCGACCTCGACGCTATTTTATTCGGTACATGGTGTAATGATAAGTGTGACCAGTAGATGGCAGTCAAACATAAGAGATACGTGTAGACTGCACTATGATGGCAATATGACTCAAGTAAACAACACCAACATTTTATGTGTTCCATTGAAAATATAGAACATTACACACGGCGCTCAAAAATGTATCAACATGTTTTGGTACGACTAGCTCGGTTGGTAGAGTGGCCGTGCCAGCAACTTGAGGGTTCCGTTCCAGGTTCGATCCCCGCTTCCGCCATTCTAGTTGTGTCCTTGGGCAAGACACTTTACCCACCTGCTCCCAGTGCCACCCACACTGGCTTAAATGTAACTTAGATATTGGGTTTCACTATGTAAAAGCGCTTTGAGTCACTAGAGAAAAGCGCTATATAAATATAATTCACAATTCACTACCGCTTGATGGATTGTACTGTGCTTTAACATAGGAGTATTATTATGGTGTGTGTATAAGGTAAGACATATTATCTGGCATTTTGTTTCACAATATTATGCAAAAGCAACTGTTCTTACCTTCTGGTACCTGCTGATGTGTATTTGGGATCTGCATAAGTCCGGAAAATGTGCACGCGTCCGCCATTGTAGTCCGTGTTGACACCGTAGTCGATAAGCTTCTTCTTTTTCCTCAATCTTCTTGTTATGGGACATTCATCCTCCGCTGTTGCCATTTCTAATCATATTTGAGTCATATTGCAGTCTACACGTATCTCTTATGTGTGACTGCCATCTACTGGTCACACTTATTTCACCATGTACCAAATAAAATAGCTTTGAGGTCGGTAAGCACAACCAAAATTATTCCGTACATTAGGCACACTGTCGAGTTTTGAGAAAATGAACGGATTTTAAGTGCGCCTTATAGTCCGAAAAATACGGTACATTTCTGCGTATTCTGTTACGAGACAAAGCCTTACTAGATATAACATGAATATGTAAGGGTGTATTTGTATTGAACCGTTTCGGTACAAGGAGTTCGGTTCGGAACGGAGGTGCACAGAACGAGTTTCCACACGGACATATTAAGTAGCGTAACGCACGTTGTGTAAACAATGCACACCGAGGCACAACACACGGCATGCTAGCAATGACCGACCGGGCTACTACAAAATGCAAAAAGCCAGAGCTGAAAGACCCTCCTGCCTCGTAAAGATCTCCCGTTTGGGAACATTTCGGCTTCGCGGTGCGATACAACAATGGATAACATCGCTTCAACGAAGATAAAGACGAGCGTCGTGCAAACACCGCATTCAAGCAGCCTCTCCTCGGTGAGTCAGGCAGGGCTAAAGCAATAACAAATGTTTTTATAGCAACAGATTTAAAACCATATTGCATTAAAAACTAGATTTTGACCCACTTCTATGGTGGAAGAACAATGATCCCATATATCCTCTTACTGCCAAGTTAGCCAGGCACTACCTCGCCATACCTGCTACCTCTGTGCCCAGTGAAAGGGTATTTCCCACAGCTGGAGACATTGTAACTGCAAGCAGGTCTGCTCTTTCCGCAGACAATGTGGATAAACTGATTTTTCTGACAAAAAACATAAAAATTGAGTGAAAGTCACCAGGGTTAAAGGCTAGGGGGGAAAAGAAAAGTTAATTTGAGGCTGAGTTGACTTGAAACTGTTTAATGTTGCACTTTTTATATGTAGAAGAAAAGTTTTGTTATTTTATTTAATCTGAGCAACAACTTGAGGCAGTTTAATGTTGCACTTTATATGTGGAAATGTTGCACTTTATATGTCAATCAATCAATCAATGTTTATTTATATAGCCCTAAATCACAAGTGTCTCAAAGGGCTGTACAAGCCACAACGACATCCTCGGTACAGAGCCCACATACGGGCAAGGAAAACTCACCCCAGTGGGACGTCAATGTGAATGACTATGAGAAACCTTGGAGAGGACCGCATATATGGGTAACCCCCCCCCCCTCTAGGGGAGACCGAAAGCAATGGATGTCGAGTGGGTCTGACATAATATTGTGAAAGTCCAACACATCAGCGAAAGTCCAGTCCATAGTGGGGCCAGCAGGAACCATCCCGAGTGGAGACGAGTGAGCAGCGTAGAGATGTCCCCATCTGATGGACAGGCTAGCGGTCCACCCCGAATTGGGAGCAGAGTAGAAAAGAAAAGAAAAGAAACGGCAGATCAACTGGTCTAAAAAGGGAGTCCATTTAAAGGCTAGAGTATACAAATGAGTTTTAAGATGAGACTTAAATGCTTCTACTGAGGTAGCATCTCTAACTTTTACCGGGAGGGCATTCCATAGTATTGGAGCCCGAATAGAAAACGCTCTATAGCCCGCAGACTTTTTTGGGGCTCTGGGAATCACCAATAAGCCGGAGTTCTTTGAACGCAAATTTCTTGCCGGGACATATGGTACAATACAATCGTCAAGATAGGCAGGAGCTTGACCGTGTAGTATTTTATACGTAAGTAGTAAAACCTTAAAGTCGCATCTTAGGTGCACAGGAAGCCAGTGCAAGTGAGCCAGTATAGGCGTAATATGATCAAACTTTCTTGTACTTGTCAAAAGTCTAGCAGCCGCATTTTGTACCAACTGTAATCTTTTAATGCTAGACATAGGGAGGCCCGAAAATAATACGTTACAGTAATCGAGACGAGATGTAACGAACGCATGGATAATGATCTCAGCATCGCTTGTGGACAAAATGGAACGAATTTTAGCGATATTACGGAGATGAAAGAAGGCCGTTTTAGTAACACTCTTAATGTGTGACTCAAACGAGAGAGTTGGGTCGAAGATAATACCCAGATTCTTTACCGAGTCGCCTTGTTTAATTGTTTGGTTGTCAAATGTTAAGGTGGTATTATTAAATAGATGTCGGTGTTGAGCAGGACCGATAATCAGCATTTCCGTTTTCTTAGTGTTGAGTTGCAAAAAGTTAGCGGATATCCATTGTTTAATTTCATTAAGACACGCCTCCAGCTGACTACAATCCGGCGTGTTGGTCAGCTTTAGGGGCATGTAGAGTTGGGTGTCATCCGCATAACAGTGAAAGCTAACACCGTATTTGCGTATTGTATATGTATCGTATATGTAGAAAGGTTTTGTTAAGAAACCAATTCTGAGCCTTATCTTATTTAGTTTTTCTTTGATATATGTTGACTGCATGAACCCTGGCAATGGACTCTGTGTGTATATGTATGTTATTGTTATGCTTAGCATTCATGACTGCCTGCTGTTGCACTGATCGGCCTGGTGGTGGCTCACATCCATCACACACACAGCTATTTTAAAGCAATGTTAAAAGGATAAAGCCATTGTTTACAAATTTTGGTAAATAAATAACCAAAAAATGTATATTTTGTTGTTTTCTTAGTGTACCGAAAATGAACCGAACCGTGACCTCTAAACCGAGGTACGTACCGAACCGAAATTTTTGTGTATCGTTACACCCTTATGAATATCAGTGTTTCCCATAAACTGCCAAGATACCTGTGGCGGTGGGGGCGTGGCTATGGGCGTGGTCACCATGACATCATCGAGTAATTTGCATAATTTACTACAATGATATGATTTTCTCTAAAAAGGCTCAAAAAATGTATACTTACTAATTAATAATAACAGTTTTGTTTTAAACGTCCATCCATCCATTTTACAATATAATTACAACACTTTATGTACATATTTATATACAGATTTGAACAATAAGTTATTCACTGAAATATATTTATTAATTGTGGTTCTTACAAAAAATATATCTTATAAAATATAAAAGCTAAAATGTCTCTTAAAGCTCTGCCCCTTTAATTAGTGCATACTAAATAATTTAACTTTAGCCTACTACTACAACCATATTATTTACCAGCAACATAAAGTGAAACAGAGGCAGAGGTGTCCTGCCACAGTCAGTAACAAATAAACAGAAAACAGTAGTGGTCAAATACAAATAAGGCAACAAGAGAAGTATCCTACACTTCTCTTTTGTAAAGTAAATCTGAACAGCCTATATGGGCATCTACATCAACTATATGATTTGCCTGAGAAGCTGGACAGGACAAAAACATTTTTTTTTTAAAATAATTATTTTTTATTTGTGGCGGACGTAATTCTTTCGTGGCGGGCCGCCACAAATAAATGAATGTGTGGGAAACACTGAATATGACATATTTTATTATGTGGGCTATTAGCATGTGTGACTTAAGGGTATAGTAAATATCTCAATCAGGATTTACCCCTTAATAGATTGCACCATTGGATACAAGTGCCGGAATATACTACCGTAGATAAAACATTTCAAAGCCTTTTTTTTATTGCGTGTGAAATGATCTGCGGGGGTGGTGGGGAGTCGCAGGGGTGGTGGTGGTGGTGGTGCGTCCATTTCCAATTATGAATGTCACTTTTAAGGAGAACACGGCCGTTAACCTTTTGCATTAACACACTTGGAGGGGAAATAATGTGCAGCTAAAAGGAAGCGGAGACGTCACCACGTGTTCCTGCCCACCAGGCTGCCACTAGAAATAGACGGCCACCTACTGACAGCGGCATCAACTTCCACATGGGCGATGGAGCTCTCTTCCACCCACACACACACACACACACACACACACACACACACACACACACACACACACACACACACACACACACACACACACACACACACACACACACACACACACACACACACACACACACACACACACATGAATAGCACATCTGAAGAGGCGTCCGCTCCCACTAGTCGGTCAGATATCCTCACTGTTTAAGCTTGTAAACATAATTCTGAGCAAAAATAAATGAATGCAAACCTAATACTTTTTAAGTAATTGCAATTTACCTCGAAAGGGACAAGCGGTAGAAAACTGGATGGATGGATGTTTGCCGCCATCAACACACCACAGGGCTTTTCAATCAATCAATCAATCAATCAATCAATGTTTATTTATAAAGCCCTAAATCACAAGTGTCTCAAAGGGCTGCACAAGCCACAACGACATCCTTGGTTCAGATCCCACATCAGGGCAAGGAAAAACTCAACCCAGTGGGATGACAATGAGAAACCTTGGAGAGGATGCCCCCCCTTTAGGGGAGACCGGTGCAATGGACGTTGAGTGGGTCTAGCATAATATTGTGAAAGTCCAGTCCATAGTGGATCTAACATAATAGTGAGAGTCCAGTCCATAGTGGATCTAACATAATATTGTGAGAGTCCAGTCCATAGTGGATCTAACATAATAGTGAGAGTCCAGTCCATAGTGGATCTAACATAATATTGTGAGAGTCCAGTCCATAGTGGATCTAACATAATAGTGAGAGTCCAGTCCATAGTGGATCTAACATAATATTGTGAGAGTCCAGTCCATAGTGGATCTAACATAATAGTGAGAGTCCAGTCTATAGTGGATCCAACATAATAGTGAGAGTCCAGTCCATAGTGGATCTAACATAATAGTGAGAGTCCAGTCCATAGTGGATTTAACATAATAGTGAGAGTCCAGTCCATAGTGGATCTAACATAATAGTGAGAGTCCAGTCCATAGTGGATCTAACATAATAGTGAGAGTCCAGTCCATAGTGGATCTAACATAATAGTGAGAGTCCAGTCCATAGTGGATCTAACATAATATTGTGAGAGTCCAGTCCATAGTGGATCTAACATAATAGTGAGAGTCCAGTCCATAGTGGATCTAACATAATATTGAGAGAGTCCAGTCCATAGTGGATCTAACATAATAGTGAGAGTCAAGTCTATAGTGGATCTAACATAATAGTGAGAGTCCAGTCCATAGTGGATCTAACATAATAGTGTGAGAGTCCAGTCCATAGTGGATCTAACATAATAGTGTGAGAGTCCAGTCCATAGTGGATCTAACATAATAGTGAGAGTCCAGTCCATAGTGGATCTAACATAATAGTGAGAGTCCAGTCCATAGTGGATCTAACATAATAGTGAGAGTCCACTCCATAGTGGATCCAACATAATAGTGAGAGTCTAGTCCATAGTGGATCTAACATAATAGTGAGAGTCCACTCCATAGTGGATCCAACATAATAGTGAGAGTCCAGTCCATAGTGGATCTAACATAATAGTGAGAGTCCAGTCCATAGTGGATCTAACATAATAGTGAGAGTCCACTCCATAGTGGATCCAACATAATAGTGAGAGTCTAGTCCATAGTTGATCTAACATAATAGTGAGAGTCCACTCCATAGTGGATCCAACATAATAGTGAGAGTCCAGTCCATAGTGGATCTAACATAATAGTGAGAGTCCACTCCATAGTGGATCCAACATAATAGTGAGAGTCCAGTCCATAGTGGATCTAACATAATAGTGAGAGTCCAGTCTATAGTGGATCTAACATAATAGTGAGAGTCCAGTCCATAGTGGATCTAACATAATAGTGAGAGTCCAGTCCATAGTGGATCTAACATAATAGTGTGAGAGTCCAGTCCATAGTGGGTCTAACATAATAGTGAGAGTCCAGTCCATAGTGGATCTAACATAATAGTGAGAGTCCACTCCATAGTGGATCCAACATAATAGTGAGAGTCTAGTCCATAGTTTCCATCATTGTTATCTGTCAGTTTCAAACACTGATGACATCTATTAAACAAGACAAGAAGCAAAGAATTAAACGGAGAGACGCCTGGACACACTGTACTCTTGTACAGTGTCTCAGCACGCTCTGCCAAAAGATTGTACGCCTGACCCTTTATTTGGACTTTCTCTGACCACATGACAACAGCCGCTTCTAAGGGACGAGGTCGTAAACAGCCATCGCCTTTGATTACAACAGTTCAAAAGAAAAGGTCGTAAACAGAAGAGGTTCGTAAAACAGTTCAAAAAGAGGTCGCCTGGAGGGGATTCTGGTCTTGCTTCCTTTTCGCTTTTGTAGTTCTTGGGTCAGACAATATCTTTCTGTTTGATTACAATACTTGAAAGAAACAGGAACACCTTCATGTTGCTTACCCCCTACACAGTGGAGTTTTACGAGCCTTACTCTTGGTAGGTTCAAAGACAGCTTTTGCTTCTCACCAGGCACTTAATGTAACACAAAGTTTTTGTGATAACTTAGAAACAATTATTCTAACAAATCTACTTGTACTGCGTTTCTATTTCTAACTGAGCTAACTTTGTTTTAGGAAATATTTTTTTATCACTGAATGTCTTTATTTCTGTCGGATGAATTATTTTTTTTATTTTTTTATACAAGTCAATAATTTATCTGTGACGTTTAAGTCCAAAATCCAAACCACAGCCTTTGAAATTAAAAGACAAGGTCCACTTTTTCACAGCTCAATGTTACTTGTTAATCCGTAAAACTAATACTGGTGTCATAAGACATTAATGGAAATTCCAGAAGTGAGATAATATCATATGTAATTCTTATATCAGGCACCAGCCTCCTCCCGCGACCCTGAGACTGACAAGTGGTAGAATATGGATGGATATTATTTAGTAATGGCTACAATTATAACGATATAGGAACACTGCTCACATTTAATATGATGAATATCAGTGTTTCCCACACATTCATTTATTTGTGGCGGCCCGCCACGAAAGAATTAAGGCCGCCACAAAAACAAAAACAAAATTTTTATTTAAAAATTTTTTTTTTTTTTTATTTTTTTTTAAATGTATTTATTTATTTATTTTTTTGTGTCCTGTCAAGCTTCTTAGGCAAATCATATAGTTGATGTAGATGCCCATATCCGCTGTTCAGATTTACTTTACAAAAGAGAAGTGTAGGATACTTCTCTTGTTGCCTTATTTGTATTTGACCACTACTGTTTTCTGTTTATTTGTTACTGACTGTGGCAGGACACCTCTGCCTCTGTTTCACTTTATGTTGCTGGTAAATAATATGGTTGTAGTAGTAGGCTAAAGTTAAATTATTTAGTATGCACTAATTAAAGGGGCAGAGCTTTAAGAGACATTTTAGCTTTTAAATTTTTATAAGATATATTTTTTGTAACAACCACAATTAATAAATATATTTCAGTGAATAACTTATTGTTCAAATCTGTATATAAATATGCACATAAAGTGTTGTAATTATATTGTAAAATGGATGGATGGATGGATGGATGGATGGACGTTTAAAACAAAACTGTTATTATTAATTAGTAAGTATACATTTTTTGAGCCTTTTTAGAGAAAATCATATCATTGTAGTAAATTATTTAAATTACTCGATGATGTCATGGTGACCACGCCCATAGCCACGCCCCCACCGCCACAGGTATCTTGGCAGTTTATGGGAAACACTGAATATGTAATATAAATATTTCAACAAAATATAAACGGTGTTTACTTGTAAGAGAAAGCCGACTGAACAATGTCAAATGACGCCGCGGGGGTGGTCTGTATTTACCCAGCATGATAGGACTGGGGTTGCATGATGAATCATGAATGTACAAAATAGTGTAGAATTGTTTTCCATGTTGATTAGTTCTTGTTTGACAATCAATCCGTCAATCAATCCATGCATCAGCTTTATGCTTGTTAGGGCAGTTTTCCAGCCCAACAGCGGCTAGTGTTGCTTTGTATGGATGTTTGGCATTAGCATCCAACTTGTGGAAGTAATCAAAAGACACGGCAGAAAATGTCACATTTTTAAGACGGTAGCTCAGTGTTTACGTACGAAGCAGCGACCCTGGGAATCCGGAAGCAGCTCGAAATTGTGTGCACCCATACATAAACAATTGGTGTTTGGTAAGAGTGTAACGGTACACAAAAATTTCGGTTCGGTACATAGCTTGGTTTAGAGGTCACGGTTCGGTTCATTTTCGGTACAGTGAGAAAACAACAAAATATACATTTTCTGGTTATTTATTTACCAAAATGTGTAAACAATGGCTTTATCCTTTTAACATTGCTTTAAAATAGCTGTGTGTGTGATGGATGTGAGCCACCACCAGGCCGATCAGTGCAACAGCAGGCAGTCATGAATGCTAAGCATAACAATAACATACATGTACACACAGGGTCCATTGCCAGGGTTCATGCAGTCAACATATATAAAGTAAAAACTAAATAAGATAAGGCTAAGAAATGGTTTCTTAACAAAACCTTTCTACATATAAAGTGCAACATTTCCACATATAAAGTGCAACATTAAACTGATTCAAGTTGTGTCTCAGATTAAATAAAATGACATACAAAAAGTGCAACATTAAACAGTTTCAAGTCAACTCAGCCGCAGATTAACTTTTCTTTTCCCCCCCAGACTTTAACCCTGGTGACTTTCACTCAATGTTCATGTTTTTTGCCAGAAAAATCAGTTTATCCACATTGTCTGCAGAAAAAGCAGACCTGCTTGCAGTTACAATGTCTCCAGATGTGGGAAATACCCTTTCACTGGGCACGGAGGTAGCAGGTATGGCGAGGTAGTGCCTGGCTAACTTGGCAGTAAGAGGATATATGGGCTCATTGTTCTCCCGCCATAGAAGTGGGTCAAAATCTAGTTTTTAATGCAATATGGTCTTAGATCTGTTGCTATAAAAACATTTGTTATTGCTTCAGCCCTGCCTGACTCACCGAGGAGAGGCTGCTTGAATGCGGTGGGAGCTGTGTTTGTTCGTCTTTCCCTTCGTTGAAGCGATGTTATCCATTGTTGTATCGCACCGCGAAGCCCAAATGTTCCCAAACGGGAGATCTTAACGAGGCAAGAGGGTCTTCCAGCTCTGACGTTTGCATGTTGCATGCCGTGTGTTGTGCCTCGGTGTGCATTGTTTACACAACGTGCGGTGCGCTACTTAATATGTCCGTGTGGAAACTCGTTCGGTACACCTTTGAACCGAACCGAAAACCCCCGTACCGAAACGGTTCAATACAAATACACGTACCGTTACACCCTTAGTGTTTGGACATTTGGCCATCGATTCATTAATTGCTCACTTTTTACCTGTGATGCATCGAAGAATCGAATACTTTTCCCATTCGCCTAGTCTATAAAATCCGCTACACCTCCCTGATACCGAAGTACATGTCAAACTACTTCCTTAACGTAAATGACCGCCATAACCACAACACCAGGGGGAGCTCCACTAACCACGTTAAACCCAGATTCCGAACTAACAAAGGTCTTAACTCATTCTCTTTCTATGCCACATCAATGTGGAATGCGCTCCCAACAGGTATAAAAGAAAGGGCATCTCTATCCTCCTTCAAAACCGCAATAAAAGTTCACCTCCAGGCAGCTACAACCCTAAACTAACACCCTCCCCGGATTGCTAATAATCAAATGTAAACAATCAAATGCAGATACTTTTTCTTATGCCTTCTGATCTCTCTCTCTCTCTCTCTCTCTCTCTCTCTCTCTCTCTCTCTCTCTCTCTCTCTCTCTCTCTCTCTCTCTCTCTCTCTCTCTCTCTCTCTCTATGTCCACTACTACTTGATGTCCATATCCTACCCCCCCCCCCCCCCCACACCCCTGATTGTAAATAATGTAAATAATTCAATGTGATTATCTTGTGTGATGACTGTAGTATGATGATAGTATATATGATAGTATATATCTGTATCATGAATCAATTTAAGTGGACCCCGACTTAAACAAGTTGAAAAACTTATTCGGGTGTTACCATTTAGTGGTCAATTGTACGGAATATGTACTTCACTGTGCAACCTACTAATAAAAGTCTCAATCAATCAATCAATCAAACAATCTCTAGCGTATTCTGGAGTTGTTTTGAAGTAATTTACCTGAAATTTGGCGCAACTATTAGCAATGTGGTGACTGTACTGTAAGGTTGTCCCGATACCAATATTTTGGTACCGGTACAAAAATGTATTTTGATACTTTTCGGTACTTTTCTAAATAAAGGGGTCCACAAAAAATGGCATTATTGGCTTTATTTTGAGAAAAAATATTACGGTACATTAAACATATGTTTATTATTGCAAGTTTGTCCTTAAATAAAATAGTGACCTTACTAGACAACTTGTCTTTTAGTAGTAAGTAAGCAAACAAAAGCTCCTAATTTAGCTGCTGACATATGCATAATAATAATAATAATAATAGATTTTTTTGGTAAAAAGCACTTTACATTGAATAAACAACCTCAAAGTGCTACAGTGTATTAAAAAATAAAAAGATAATAAAAATAAAAACTAGAACAGCCTAATAGCTAGAACTAGTATGCATGTATCTAAAATAAAAAAGGCTTTTTTAAAAAGAAGGTTTTTTTTAGCCTTTTTTAAAAGCATCCACAGTCTGTGGTACCCGCAGGTGGTCAGGGAGAGCATTCCACAGACTGGGAGCGGCGTAGCAGAAAGCCCGTTCTCCCATTGTTCGTAGCTTTGTCCTTGGAGGTTGGAGAAGGTTAGCCTGTCCGGAGCGGAGGTGTCGAGTGGAGGATTTGGGGGTGAGTAGTTCTTTGGAGGTAGAGGGAGGCATTTCCAAGGAGGCACTGGTGGGTTAGTAGGGAGACTCTGTATTCAATCTTGAGTGGAACAGGAAGCCAGTGAAGGGATTTGAGAATTGGTGTGATATGGTCATATTTCCGCACTCTCATCAGGATCCTAGCAGCACTATTCTGTATGTATTGCAGCTTCTGGATGTTCTTGCTGGGGATCCCGACAAGAAGTGCGTTGCAGTAGTCTAGCCTGGAGGAGACAAAGTATGCAGTAACATATTGTGTCATTTATCATTCTATTATTTTGCCAACATTATTAAGGATAAGTGGTAAAAATGGATTATTAATCTACTTGTTCATTTACTGTTTATCTGCTTACTTTCTCTTTGAACATGTTCTATCTGCACTTCTGTTAAAATGTAATAATCACTTATTCTTCTGTTGTTTGGATACTTTACATTAGTTTTGGATGATACCACATTTGGGTATCCCGTAACTACCAAGTAGTTAGGGGATCAAACAATGGTCATAATTTAAGTCATACAGTGTTTCCCACACATTCATTTATTTGTGGCGGCCCGCCACGAAAGAATTACGTTTTTTTTTTGTTTGTGTTTTTTTTTGTCCTGTACAGCTTCTCAGGCAAATCATACAGTTGATGTAGATGCCCAAATAGGCTGTTCAGATTTACTTTACAAAAGAGAAGTGTAGGATACTTCTCTTGTTGCCTTATTTGTATTTGACCACTACTGTTTTCTGTTTATTTGTTACTGACTGTGGCAGGACACCTCTGCCTCTGTTTCACTTTATGTTGCTGGTAAATAATATGGTTGTAGTAGTAGGCTAAAATTAAATTATTTAGTGTGCACTAATTAAAGGGGCAGAGCTTTAAGAGACATTTTAGCTTTTATATTTTATAAGATATTTTTTTTGTAAGAACCACAATTAATAAATATATTTCAGTGAATAAATTATTGTTCAAATCTGTATATAAATATGTACATAAAGTGTTGTAATTATATTGTAAAATGGATGGATGGATGGATGGACGTTTAAAACAAAACTGTTATTATTAATTAGTAAGTATACATTTTTTGAGCCTTTTTAGAGAAAATCATATCATTGTAGTAAATTATGCAAATTACTCGATGATGTCATGGTGACCACGCCCATAGCCACGCCCCCACCGCCACAGGTATCTTGGCAGTTTATGGGAAACACTGTCATATTTGCTGAATTTATAAACATGATATGAATTTTTAAAAAAGATGTTGTGATGCAAAAAAAATATTGATGTAACCATGGTGGTATCGACGAGATACGCTCCTGTACTTGGTATCATTACAGTGGATGTCAGGTGTAGATCCACCCATGGCATTTGTTTACATTGTGACGCCGGTGAGCTACTGTGTGTAGTGAAGCATGTTTAGCTATTCCTCGTCCTGCAGGGATGATACTTGTAAGAAACATACTTTATTTGTCGCCATGGAGACGAGGATTAGTGATTTAGAAGTAGCTAAAACACTGCAGACTGCGGATGGACGTTAGCCGCTAGCTAGCTAGCCATGTCTTAAAGCACCTCTTCCTGAGGGCGTTTCAGTGTTACAACTTCACCTTTATCTTTACTTTTTAGGCCAAAATGCGTCCATTCTCCCTTTTCTGTCTACACACTGTGTCTGCTTGTAAGTACTCTGTGATTGTGCGCTGCCGAACATGCTCCTCTGCGAGTAAAACCAGCAATGTCACGACTTGACGACGCGCCTTCAAGCCCGTTAAAAAAATCGGTACTTTTTAAAGGCGGTATAGTATTGAATATGATTCATTAGTATCGCGGTACTATACTAGTACCAGTATACCGTACAACCCTACTGTACTGTGTTTCTTGTGGTAGCAAAATGCCTTCCTAGTGCTGTATTTTCACAAGCATTGCTTGTGGTTGGGGGTGTCCAAGGACACATTTGGAGACATGTTTTGTACGTATTTGTCGAAAGTCCTTGCGCAAACACCCCTCCTCGGAAATGCATTATTAATGATGAATGATCACAACAGAAACGTACACCAATCCCCTGTCTTACTCGCAGGTGCAGGACTGAGATAAACATGACAAGAATAAAGGATGTCCTTTCCTTGGAAGCATTAATTATATTCCCTCTGCCGGTTTATTTACCTCCAGTCCACGGGAGCTGCTGATATTCCAATCCCTGGCAGTGTTCCGAAGTCTGAATCTCACTCAGTTTCAGTTTGTGTCGGAAGAGAGTTACGGTGTACACACGGTATGTCGCCTGCAAACTTTGAGAATTTAGTAACTTCTGTGCATCCATTCAAAAAAAAACATTTGTCTCACACATGTGGTGATTGAGCAGAAAATGATGTTTGACAGAGCTGACTAATAATGTTTGATGGTGCATGGTGTGTCATTACACCACCATTAACGCAGCCATTCAGACGTTACTTATTCTACGTGATCAGAACTGCACAGTTTTATATTTTTTTTATAGAGCTTGGTACAGTGTTATCATTTGTTAGTTAAGGTGGACAGACTTGGGTAGGGGGTGAGTGGGTGTAAGGATCGGTGTAACTCGGCCTGTTGCCATCACGTCTCCACCTCGTCGCTGCCACCACAGCCTGGGGGGGCAATAGACTACAGACTGCGGCTTCATCGCGTGAAGAAGCCTACATCTTTTGGTTGTGTTTTCCTCTCCATTTGCTGAAAGGCGATATACGATACATACACTACCGTTCAAAAGTTTGGGGTCACATTGAAATGTCCTTATTTTTGAAGGAAAAGCACTGTACTTTTCAATGAAGATAACTTTAAACTACTCTTAACTTTAAAGAAATACACTCTATACATTGCTAATGTGGTAAATGACTATTCTAGCTGCAAATGTCTGGTTTTTGGTGCAATATCTACATAGGTGTATAGAGGCCCATTTCCAGCAACTATCACTCCAGTGTTCTAATGGTACAATGTGTTTGCTCATTGGCTCAGAAGGCTAATTGATGATTAGAAAACCCTTGTGCAATCATGTTCACACATCTGAAAACAGTTTAGCTCGTTACAGAAGCTACACAACTGCCCTTCCTTTGAGCAGATTGAGTTTCTGGAGCATCACATTTGTGGGGTCAATTAAACGCTCAAAATGGCCAGAAAAAGAGAACTTTCATCTGAAACTCAACAGTCTATTCTTGTTCTTAGAAATGAAGGCTATTCCACAAAATTGTTAGGGTGACCCCAAACTTTTGAACGGTAGTGTATCTCGATATTTTTTCCGTAAAGTAAAAACAAAACAGTCCTAGTTACCTGAGATACTAAGTACCGTATTTTTCGGAGTATAAGTCGCTCCGGAGTATAAGTCGCACCGGCCGAAAATGCACAATAAAGAAGGAAAAAAAACATATATAAGTCGCACTGGAGTATAAGTCGCATTTTTTGGGGAAATGTATTTGATAAAAGCCAACACCAAGAATAGACATTTGAAAGGCAATTTAAAATAAATAAAGAATAGTGAACAACAGGCTGAATAAGTGTACGTTATATGAGGCATAAATAACCAACTGAGAAGGTGCCTGGTATGTTAACGTAACATATTATGGTAAGAGTCATTCAAATAACTATAACATATAGAACATGCTATACGTTTACCAAACAATCTGTCACTCCTAATCGCTAAATCCCATGAAATCTTATACGTCTAGTCTCTTACGTGAATGAGCTAAATCATATTATTTGATATTTTACGCTAATGTGTTAATCATTTCACACAAAAGTCGCTCCTGAGTATAAGTCGCACCCAAACTATGAAAAAAACTGTGACTTATAGTCCGAAAAATACGGTATGTCATTATTATGCCACATGCTGACATAAGTTCAACTCATCATGCTTAATTTATCGACGACAGGGAAGCCTGTAGTTGATTTTTATTACGTAAATGTTATATTTTTATCAACATGTGATAGCAGGGTCCCTGCCATTCAAAACTAGGCTGCTACATTACTAATGATTAATGTAACTATAGCTGGAAAAATAGTACAATAGCAATAGGAGAGACTATTCATCCCTGAACACCATGGAGTTCATGTAGGCTTAATGATGCAGTTACATTGTTATACCAACTATCAGAGACAGCTTCAGGAAACTCTTCATTTAACATAATGTCCTTTTTTGCTGTTTCAACACAGCTCAATCAACACAGAAAAAGGTGAAGTGAAATAACTTAGTTGTTAACTGTAGGTCAATAATGCTTGTCTTTCTCTCAGACAGACAGGGCTTTGCTGTCGGTTTAATGTGGAGCGCACACGCACGCATGCACACACACACCGCACAGTGAGCTAACGTTACGCTAAAAGCTAATTAGCCTTCACCTCAAGGACTGCGAGCGAGCTGAGCTGCCGCTTATGTTCCTAGAAGGTCAACAAGCTCATAGTAATGTTACTAGTAGTTGACTGGGAGGTGTTTATTATAATTTTGGGGTTGTCCGCTGCATTATGCTCACCTGCTAAACACCTTTCTGATCACCCCACCGTCTCTCGTCTCTGCCTGCCTGAGCACTGACTCCATGCGCTCTGAATACGCACTGCTGATAAATAAATAAATAAATGATCAATGGGTTATACTTGTATAGCGCTTATCTACCTTCAAGGTACTCAAAACGCTTTGACACTATTTCCACATTCACCCATTCACACACACATTCACACACTGATGGCGGGAGCTGCCATGCAAGGCGCTAACCAGCACCCATCAGGAGCTGAAGAAACAAGTCCATGTCAGAAAACCAACACATTTAGCTGAACTGCACCAATTTTGTCAAGAGGAGTGGTCAAAAACTCAAGCAGAAGCTTGTGGATGGCTACCAAAAGCGCCTTATTGCAGGTAAACTTGCCAAGGGACATGTAAGCAAATATTAACATTGCTGTATGTATACTTCTGACCCAGCACATTTTCAGTAGACCCATAATAAATTCATAAAAGAATCAAACTTAAAAAAAAATAAGAGTTGTAGAAAGTATTGGAAACTCAAGACAGCCATGACTAGGGATGATGTTTGATAAGAAATTATCGAGTTCGAGCCTATTATCGAATCCTCTTATCGAACCGATTCCTTATCGATTCTCTTATCGAGTCCAGATAGGTTGTTGTATATGGAAAAAAACCACACAATATTTGGTTTAACAAAAGCTCACTTTTATTATATAAGAAAACTATTTAATCTAATAAATAAATAAATATTGACTGTTACCCCCCTAATAAAATAAATAAATACATAAATATTGACTGTTGTTACCCAAAGTATATTAAGTGGGATTTTTCAGAAAAACAAATATATACAGTAACACAAAAACAACCTGTCTCTGTGATCACTATATGTGTATAAATAATAATATAGTGTTAAATAAAATCAGTCCCTTGGGCACAAAACTGAAAATAATACAGCTCTCCAAAAAGTGCACTTCTGCTGCTATTTGACATAACTGTTTGTTATGATGCTTTGACATTTTTGCACTTTATTTCTTTATTGAAAGAAAATTCTATGAAGAGAAAAGTTGTTTGCAAATGTGGTTACAATGCTAAAAAATGAAAAGTTAAAGCTAAAAAAAGAAATACACTTTATTGAGTTAACATTATTTCTTTATAGGGGGGAAGATGTGATGTTATGAGCTAGGGAATACAACAACTACACTACCCAGCATGCAACGGGAGTGACGAGCATGCGCGGCAGCCCCGAAAAGTGTTGTTGCATGTCGTCACCCGGCAGCTGAGAATGAGGTTATGAGCACGCTGTGAAAGTAAACGTCAAGAACTCAGCCAACACGCCTCGTCTGCATTATTTATAATTAGACAGACAACACATTTACAGTGTGATTTTGTTTTGTTTACAAGGAAAGAAAAACAAAAGCTAAAAAAGGGAGATATGTTGCATATATATGTATGTGCTGCGGTTGCTTTAAGAACGTTGCGACAGCTGCCGTAAAGGAGGTACGTTGCTAGCCTGGTTGCTATGTTTCCGGTTGGTCGTAAAAGTGTTCGTCATGAGTTTGTACCCTGCTCAAATCTCCCAGTAAAGTTATTCATTGGATTATACCTTTTGTTTTTAACTTTATTACACCTTGGAGCGCTTTTTCCCGTCCATTTTTTTCCTGCTTTCGCCATCTGCGCCTAATGACTGAGCTACGTGACGTCATTTCTTGTGATGTCACACGGAGCATTTCTGGTCGGGACGGGATTCGTTCTGAGGGATTCGAATAAAGACCCAACTCTTTTTCTTTACTATAGTGGTCTCGATAACGGGTACCGGTTCTCAAAAAGGGATTCGAGTCCGAGGACTCGGTTCTTTTCTTATCGAACAACCGGGAAAACCGGTTTCGAGTATCATCCCTAGCCATGACATTATGTTTTTTACAAGTGTATGTAAACTTTTAAACGCGATTGTATATAAGGCTTTTAATTTTTTGCGGCTCCAGACAGATTTTTCTATTTTTGTTCCAATATGGCTCTTTCAACATTTTGGGTTGTCGACCCTTGCCATAGCTGAACAGTGTGCTCTTGAACTCTTCTCACATAAAGAACACTCTGACTTCTGATAACAGGCCCAGGAAAGCCCCATCCAATGTAATTTATGTGAACACCATCCTGGTTGGAGCTTTATCGCTCTCCTCTTCTTCATTTTGAGGATTTCAGCCAGTGCCGGGAAGTGTGAAACGCTATACAACGGTATGATTGACTTATTCAGTTACTTTCAGGCGAAGCACTTAGTGTTCTTGCCGTTGTAAAGCCTCGCTATCGTGGCGAGAACAGCCTTTCTCAAGTATTTCCAGAAAAAAACAAAAGTTGCAAATGCAATTACCGCCCTTTGGCGTTGTGGCTGTGTGGAACAGGACCAGTTCTCCAAGCAAACTGTCAGGGGTGAAGCTTCTTAGGGGAATTGGTGAAGCCCAACTCTGAGAACATTTACGTTACCGCCGAGACCGACCGAAGCGGTGAGCTCGGAATAAACTGGAACACTTTATGTCGACGCCTCTCGGACTTGGCTGACTCACATCCACTTAAGCGATTGTTGACTTGATTTGAAGCTCAAACACGTTTACCTGTGACTATGGCCAGAGACAGAAGAATGGGCAATAATTCATGTTTTTTATCATTGTTTTCCTGTTTTTATGCACATTTATACTTTGATTCTTTCTTTACTCTTATCCTAACAGAGCTGCTGCAGGGATTTTGTTGAATGTTTTGACTTCAGCAGCCACATGTTCATGGACAACATTTCTTTAATCCAGGGGTCAGCAACCCAAAATGTTGAAAGAGCCATACTGGACCAAAAATCTTTCTGTCTTGCCTCTTGGTGAGGGCGGTCGCATTTTTCTCCGCTCCCTCCTTCCCTGTTTGCTTTCTTCGTTTTGTCCTGTCTGAACTTTTTTGAAGCCTCTTTCTTTGCGCTGTCCTCAAATCTAAACTGGATATGACCAGCTGGACTCTCGACGCAATTGACATAGTCTTTTCGACAAGGAAAAGAGGTTCTGGGGAGCCTGGCTGCCCTGATGGAACCATTGCTGCGGGGTACGTGAGAGACTCCTGGGATAAATGGAGAACCATGTGCCTCTCAGTCCTTTCCATCGAGGACGTGGAAGACATCTACCTATTTGGAACCGTGATCGCGGGGCACCTGCTGATTGAGCTGGGCATTGCTCTGGTGTATCGTCAAATTCGGAAGACGATGGCAGCCACTCAAGGAGCCCAACGGCTGTTCGTCGCAATGGAAGGATTGGGTCGGGCTGTGGGAACACAGACTGTGGCGATTTCTGATCTGAATCGCAAAATGGATCTCATCATGGAGAAGCTTGCTGAGAAGGAGAATTAAATTGAATTTGAGAGAACCAGCACGGACACAGAGCAGGCAAGTCATTGTTTTGACTGCTCGAAGAAAACAACATCCTAATCTACGATTTGACTCCCTCGAATGGCCTTGACGCAGGAACAGGCCGTTCTGAAGAACTCCCCAGAGGACTCCTCAACGATGGACGCTTTTGACCTTCCTTTTTTCAATAACACCTGGTGTCGAACTTTGAGTACGACCCCAGTCCACAAAAACATTTCAACATCTCACCCAAGTTAATTGGCCATACATGCACGCACCCGCCCCTTCCCCAATCAACGCCTTCACCACTGCTTAATTCCTCTTCGGGATTATGGACGGCTGAGTAGCGCTTTATAGTGGCAGCCGGCCTCCAGGGCCCCAAATCCCCCCCCTCTGTTGCAAGTTGTTGTGATTATATGTATCATGTTTATGTGTGCTATGCTATGTGAGGTTTTTTCCTTGGACTCAGTCTGGACCCCTCCCTGTAGTTACTGACAGTGGGTTGCTGAAGTGTTCCTGAGCCTATCTGATTATGACGGGAATTCTCATGCATCGCACCTTTAAAACTAAATACTTTACTTTGACATGCGCAGAACCTAAAATAAACTGAAAGGTGTGTTGTTGTTTGTGCTATGGCGCCATCTTTTGGAGGAGTTTACTCACTGCACTGTGCATTTTTGTTTGTCCAATGTGATCATGGTATATACAAAACCCAAAACCAATGAAGTTGGCACGTTGTGTAATCCGTAAATAAAAACAGAATACAATGATTTGCGAATCCTTTTCAACTTCAATTGAATAGACTGCAAAGACAAGATATTTAATTATATTTTTTTGTGTGCAAGTAGTCATTAACTTAGAATTTAATGGCAGCAACACATTGCAAAAACATTCAATGTTGGTTTTCAGCCTTGCCGCTTACGTGCAGTGATTTCTCCAGATTCTTTGAACCTTTTGATGATAATCAGGACCGTAGATGGTGAAATCCCTTAATTCCTTGCAACAGATGGTTGAGAAATGTTGTTCTTAAACAATTTGCTCAGGCATTTGTTGACAAAGTGGTGACCCTCGCCCCATCCTTGTTTGTGAATGACTGAGCATTTCATGGAATCTACTTTTATACCCAATCATGGCACCCACCTGTTCCCAATTAGCCTGTTCACCTGTAGGATGTTCCAAATAAGTGTTTGATGAGCATTCCTCAACTTTTTCGGTCTTTTTTGCCACTTGTGCCAGCTTTTTTGAAACATGTTGCAGGCATGAAATTCCAAATGAGCTAATATTTGCAAAAAAAAATAACGTTTACCAGTTCCAACGTTAAGTATCTTGTCTTTGCAGTCTATTCAATTGAATATAAGTTGAAAAGGATTTGCAAATCATTGTATTCTGTTTTTATTTACCATTTACACAACGTGCCAACTTCACTGGTTTTGGGGTTTGTATTTATCACTTTTTTCTTCAGTTCACTACTTTTGTTTTACCTCTCTTTCTGAAATGGAGCTGTTCTGTGCTTTTTATGTCTTCATGTTACGACATTCTGTGTACGTGTTTGAGGCTAGCAGTTCACACTTGGATTAGTTGTAAAGTTGTGAATAAAACGGCTCGTTAAGACGACAACATACTTTTGTTTTTCCTCGTTTCGTTTTAAAGCAACAAACTGAACGGTATATAACGCTACGTCTGTACATGTTGAATGGGGGGGGGGGGGGGGGGGGGGAGACAGCGGCAAGACAATCGCTTCATTCCAAGACTATTAAATTTAGTCCCCCTCCACCGCCAAAGTGTAGCTGGTTGTCCGTATGAGTCCATGAGGTCTTGCTACATTTTTGTTGGCTCCAAGCATCATGCATTGAGCAAACTATCGTGACTAGCTAGTTAACGGAGGGGCTACAGGCCTTCAGGGTCTTGCACTGGCAACCTATTACCGCAATTAGACAGCCAGCGTTGTCCAGGGTCGTTTACTTGATTTGAGGGTCTGTGAATGTTTATCTTGCGTGTCGGGAGCTTGTATCCCCACATGGCGTGTGCCGCCCCGCAGCCATGTGGGCTGTAGAAGCTGCAGTAGTGTCATGTGCGTGTAAATGATGGACACAAGAGCAGGTCGAGGTTTCTAATCCCTGTTTGCTTTACTGCAACCACTGAAAGCTATCCCTGACCGTCCATCTTATGCTAACGCCCTTCCTCGCCATTATTCATTGTCTCGACTTCCAGCTTTAGAATTAGATGCAACCTTGATGTCTCCTGATACCATTGGTTAGATGCTCCCGCCACTGTTTTTGTTATCGACGCTCCACTCCTGCTGTTTTCCTGTCCGCGCTTCTGGTTTTGAGGTATGGTCCCTCTTATAACTGAAGGCCATGTCATTAAACACCAAGGTTGAGGGTTAAGGTTGTATCGTTCATCACTTCCATCTTTTTTTTTGATTGCAGCAACATATCTTGTGAAAAGTGACCGTTCGGAGCTTGAGCTTGTTTTTGTTTTTTTCCCCGTGTCGATAACATTGTTTTGTTTCAAACCATAGTTATCCTCGCCGTTTTATATTTTCATTTAGGGCTTTAAAGGCCTACTGAAAGCCACTACTAGCGACCACGCAGTCTGATAGTTTATATATCAATGATGAAATCTTAACATTGCAACACATGCCAATACGGCCGGGTTAACTTATAAAGTGCAATTTTAAATTTCCCGGGGAACTTCCGGTTGAAAACGTCTATGTATGATGACGTATGCGCGTGACGTCGATGGTTGAAACGGAAGTATTTGGACACATTGTATCACAATACAAACAGTTCTGTTTTCATCGCAAAATTCCACAGTATTCTGGACATCTGTGTTGGTGAATCTTTTGCAATTTGTCCCAGGGCAGCTGTGGCTACGAAAGTAGCTTACCACCACCAGGTGTGAATGAATGATGTGTTTTTAACATGTAAAGCGGCTTTGAGTACTTAGAAAAGCGCTATATAAATCCCAGGTATTATTATTATTATTATTAATGAACAATGGAGACTGCAAAGAAGAAAGCTGTAGGTGGGATTGGTGTATTAGCGGCTGGATGCAGCAACACAACCAGGAGGACTTTGAGTTGGATAGCAGACGCGCTATCCGACACTAGCCGCATCGATGATCGGGTGAAGTCCTTCGTCGCGCCGTCGATCGCTGGAACGCAGGTGAGCACGGGTGTTGATGAGCAGATGAGAGCTGGTGTAGGTGGAGCGATAATGTTTTTATCATAGCTCTGACGAGGTCCCGTAGCTAAGTTAGCTTCAATGGCGTCATTAGCAACAGCATTGCTAGGCTTCGACAGGCGGCACAGCATTAACCGTGTAGTTACAGGTCCAGTGTTTGGTTCGGTGTCTCCTGATAGTAGTATTGTTGATCTTCTGTCTATCCTTCCAGTCAGGGGCTTATTTCGTCTGTTTCTATATGCAGTTAAGCACGATGTTATCACGTTTGCTCCGTAGTTAAAGTGCTTCACCGATGTATTGTCGTGGAGATAAAAGTCACTGTAAATGTCCATTTCGCGTTCTCGACTCTCATTTTCAAGAGGATATAGTATCCGAGGTGGTTTAAAATACAAATCCGTGATCCACAATAGAAAAAGGAGAAAGTGTGGAATCCAATGAGCCCTTGTACCTAAGTTACAGTCAGAGCGAAAAAAGATACGTCCTGCACTGCACTCTAGTCCTTCACTCTGACGTTCCTCATCCACAAATCTTTCATCCTCGCTCAAATTAATAGGGTAATCGTCGCTTTTTCGGTCCGAATCGCTCTCGCTGCTGGTGTAAACAATGGGGAAATGTGAGGTGTCCTTCAACCTGCGACGCCACGCTACTTCCGGTACAGGCAAGGCTTTTTTTTATCAGCGACCAAAAGTTGCGAACTTTATCGTCGATGTTCTCTACTAAATCCTTTCAGCAAAAATATGGCAATATCGCAAAATTATCAAGTATGACACATAGAATGGATCTGCTATCCCCGTTTAAAAAAAAAAAAAAATTTCAGTAGGCCTTTAACTAACCATGACTTTGATAGTGGATTAGTCAACGATTAATTTAACGATTGGTAGACTAATCATTAAAATAAAATAATACAAAACCTCACAATAATGTCTGGTTCAATGCTAAAAACGTTATGACAGAATGTGTTATTTACAATATTAACTATGAACGATAAAACACTGAATATTGACAACATATGAACGTCACACCCCCCCCCCCCACCCCACCTCGATCGACATATGTTCCAATCAAGCGAAACGCAACAAAAATGCAACAAACAGCGAAATATGAAGTGAATTATATTTATATAGCACTTTTCTCTAGTGACTCAAAGCGCTTTACATAGTGAAACCCAATATCTAATTTACATTTAAACCAGTGTGGGTGTCACTGGGAGCAGGTGGGTAAAGTGTCTTGCCCAAGGACACAACGGCAGTGACTAGGATGGCGGAAGCGGGGATCGAACCTGGAAGCCTTAAGTTGCTGGCACGGCCGCGCTACCAACCGAGCAATACCGCAAACGCGAAGGGTAAACAAAAAACTACAATCGGATATATCACTAAGCTTTAGAACTTTGTTGTAAAAATCTCCTTCCACGTCTGACCCTGACAGCTGCTGTGACTTAGATTACCATAGTAACTAATTAGATTACCATAGTAACTAATTAGATGACCATAGTAACTAGTATATCATGCAAAAGCCCAGATTCCAACCATTGAACTACTTTGTATAGTTCAAGACTTACGGTCATTAGAAAACATCACTGCACATCATAATGGCAGCTACACTTTCCATCTTAAAGACATACAAAAATATATTTGGTAATGTCCGGCGGGCCAGATTGAAAAGCTTAACGGGCCGCATGCGGCCCCCGGGCCTTATTTTGCCCAGGTCTGGTTTAGACTAAAGTCACCTTTGAAATCAATCAATCAACCAATCAATCAATCAATGTTTATTTATATAGCCCTAAATCACAAGTGTCTCAAAGGGTTGCACAAGCCACAACGACATCCGCGGTACAGAGCCCACATACGGGCAAGGAAAAACTCACAACCCAGTGGGACGTTGATGTGAATGACTATGAGAAACCTTAGAGAGGATGTGGATCTAACATAATAGTGAGAGTCCAGTCCATAGTGGATCTAACATAATAGTGAGAGTCCAGTCCATAGTGAATCTAACATAATAGTGAGAGTCCAGTCCATAGTGAATCTAACATAATAGTGAGAGTCCAGTTCATAGTGGATCTAACATAATAGTGAGAGTCCAGTCCATAGTGAATCTAACATAATAGTGAGAGTCCAGTCCATAGTGAATCTAACATAATAGTGAGAGTCCAGTTCATAGTGGATCTAACATAATAGTGAGAGTCCAGTCCATAGTGAATCTAACATAATAGTGAGAGTCCAGTCCATAGTGAATCTAACATAATAGTGAGAGTCCAGTCCATAGTGAATCTAACATAATAGTGAGAGTCCAGTTCATAGTGGATCTAACATAATAGTGAGAGTCCAGTCCATAGTGAATCTAACATAATAGTGAGAGTCCAGTCCATAGTGAATCTAACATAATAGTGAGAGTCCAGTTCATAGTGGATCTAACATAATAGTGAGAGTCCAGTCCATAGTGGATCTAACATAATAGTGAGAGTCCAGTCCATAGTGGATCTAACATAATAGTGAGAGTCCAGTTCATAGTGAATCTAACATAATAGTGAGAGTCCAGTCCATAGTGAATCTAACATAATAGTGAGAGTCCAGTCCATAGTGGATCTAACATAATAGTGAGAGTCCAGTCCATAGTGGATCTACATAATAGTGAGAGTCCAGTCCATAGTGAATCTAACATAATAGTGAGAGTCCAGTCCATAGTGGATCTAACATAATAGTGAGAGTCCAGTCCATAGTGAATCTAACATAATAGTGAGAGTCCAGTCCATAGTGGATCTAACATAATAGTGAGAGTCCAGTTCATAGTGTATCTAACATAATAGGGAGAGTCCAGTTCATAGTGGGCCCAGCAGGAGACCATCCCGAGCGGAGACGGGTCAGCAGCGCAGAGATGTCTCCAACCGATGCATAGGCGAGCGGTCCACCCCGGGTCCCGACTCTGGACAGCCAGCACTTCATCCATGGCCACCAAAAGATCAGATTCCAGTCGGATTCAGGACTACTTCCTGGTGTGGCCTGAATCTGATGCAAAAGATCAGATTTGAAACCCTTGGTTCATACCGATCATTGTTCTCTGAATCGTTAGCCAGTTAGTTAGCCTTGCGAACATTCCATCAATGATTGTGTGAGCGTTTATGGTGTCCCAAACTTTTCCCTACCATTGTTCTCTGTTTGACTAATTTCACTTGATCAAACTTTTTCTAACATTCGACACTACAAAATGATAAAAGTATGTATAATTCCTGCTGATATCGGATCAGGTCACCATCGTATCGGTAGTGAAAAGGTTTGGGACACCATTAAAATTTGCCCAGGTTTGTTTTAGACTAAAATCACATTTGAAAGATCAGATTCCAGTCGTATTCAGGACTACCCCTGGTGTGGCCTGAATCTGATGCCAAAAGATTCGATTTGAAGCCCTTTGGAGCACACCGACCATTGTTCTCTGTTTGACTAATTTCACTTGATCAAACTTTTTGTAACATTCGACACTACAAAATGATAAAAGTATGTATCATTCTGCTGATATCGGATCAGATCACCATCGTATCGGTAGTGAAAAAGTTTGGGACACCTTTAAAACTTGCCCAGGTCTGGTTTAGACTAAAGTCACATTTGAAAAGATCAGATTCCAGTCGGATTCAGGACTACTCCTGGTGTGGCCTGAATACTGATGCCGAAAGATCCGATTTGAAGCACTTTGCAGTGTTAAGACTGGCAAGAAAAATCAGATCAGTGTCACTTGAGGACAAAAAGAATCAGATTTGGTGTGCAGTGTAAACGAGGCCATTGGATCCTTCTATTGCCATCCTTAGGAATTGTCTTTGGCAGCAGAGCAATGTGACATTTCCTGCATAGCTGATTCTAAAACCACTGAGCCATTACTCTTCGTTCTTTCTCCCATCTCTCTTTATTTGCTTTCAACAAAGTCCCTAGACACGTGTTCAGTGTTACAATTTCCCAATAATTCCCACATTTAAAAAAAATACTTTCACCTTTCTTTAAAATGTTTTCGACAACTGCCAAGCCTTGTTGGTGAAAGACGCAGTGCTGGTCCGAAAATTAAACGTGTAAAGATAACAAGTTATGTTGTGATTTTCCAAACAACGGGTTTGCCAACGATATATTCTTCCTTAGAAGTCCATTGCTGTTTCACTGTGACGATGCATCATGTATGTGAAAGATTTGTAGTATATTTGTAGCCTCTTGGATCCATGAGAAGAATAGTAGACATGGGAATGAGGAAGCTACAAACAGAAGAGCATGTGAACATCATTGGAAGTCCACATGACTCCAAAGAACTGCTCTCTTTTGAAGTTGACTGATTCTAGAAATGGCTTCCCAGATATAGCAACAGTGTTATTTTGAAAGCCTTGCAGGTTAGATAGACTTGATCATACGTTCTAGATCAGGGTTGCCCAAAGTGGAGACCGGGGGCTGTGGTGGTTCTTTGGTCAAAATGTTCCATAGATTCTGTTTTACAGATCATCTTCAAGCCGCTTTCTGACAGTCGCTTCTGGATTCTCCGTTTTGTGGGCGGTCTTATTTACGTGGCTCACCTTCCGTAGCGTCTTTTCCCCGTCATCTTTGTTGTAGCGGTGTAGCGTGCAAGGACGGGAGTGGAAGAAGTGTCAAAAGATGGAGCTAACTGTTTTAATGACATTCACACTTTACTTCAATCAATAACGGAGCAGCGTCTCCTCATCCGTGGCTCACTAGTGCAACAACAAGGCTGGAAATGTGTCCCGTGAAAAACCGTCCGACCGGAACTCTCTAATACCTAAAGTTCCTTGGGTGAATAATGTAAACTCACTACACCGGTATGTTTTAGCGCTTCCATGGCGAGTTTACTGACAGATATAAGTAAGAACTTTACACTACTTTATATTAGAAATGGCAACAGCGTAGGAGGAATGTCCCATAACAAGAAGATAGAGGAAAAAGAAGAAGCTTATCGACTACAAAGGCAAAGGCACGCAGATTTTCAGGACTTATGCAGATCCCAAATACAAATCAGCAGGTACCAGAAGGTAAGAAAAGTTGCTTTTGCATAATATTGCGAAACAAAACGAATATGTCTTACCTTATACACACACCATAATAATACTCCTATGTTGAAGCACAGTACAATCCATCAAGCGGTGTGGCTTCATAGCTTACCAAAGTCGTACTAAAACATTTTGATAGATTTTTGAGCGCCGTGTGTAATGTTATATATTTTCAATATAACATATAAAATGTTGGTGTTGTTTACTTGAGTCATATTGCAGTCTACAGGTATCTCTTATGTGTGACTGCCATCTACTGGTTACACTTATCATTTCACCATGTACCAAATAAAATAGCTTCGAGGTCGGTAAGCACAAGCAAAATGATTCCGTACATAAGGCGCACTTATATATTTATATATATTTTAAGTGCGCCTTATAGTTTGAAAAATACGGTATTCCTACTGACCTTTTAAGCTCACTCGGGGTGCCTCGATCTGACGTCGATAGCACGTATCGGTCCAATATCAATATCAGTCAGGTCCTTTACAGAAGGTAACCATGGTAGTTTATAGGCTACTATGCGTGAGCTACACAACGGCTAAGCACACAATAGCACTGAAGCTAGATATACGTAATCAGTGTCCTTACTTGAATAACATTGCATTCTAAAACCGCACATTTGTCAATATCAACAAGTATGAAATAAATATAGTTGCATATGACTTATACCAGGGGTGTCCAAAGTGCGGTCATTTTTTAACAGCCCCGCGGCACATTTTAAAAATACGATTGAAAAAAATAAAAAAACATAAAAAGTGGTATAAAAGCGCAAACAGGTGAAATGTAACAAGAAAATGTAGCAATGTTTACTCTAATAACACAAAACTGCCTTGCAGGCTGTTTCTTTCTTTAAAAAATAATATGAATCAAAATCAGTGTCATTATGAATTATTGACCTATCCAAGGCTCCAATTACGTCACATTAAATATTCCACTTTGAGATATTTTTTGGGGAAAATGTTGCATATTTTGTGTTTGCCATATAAAAAACTGAGCTGTTTTTTTTTAAAGAAGGGCCTAAAACGAACAAACAAAAAAACATAAAAAACGTATAATTGACTGATAGATCTGAAGTTGATCTCAAGATTATTGTGTTATAAGTAAACAGTAAAACAAAATTATAATTTATTTTTTTAACACTTTAATGAGTAGGACCTTTTTGGATCCCCAATAATTTTAGTGGGATTTGTTTTTAAGTGTCATTGCTCAAAAAATAATAATGAATTAAAATCGATGGTGTTATGAGTTATTGACCTTTTTTAAGGCTCCCATTATTATATAATCTCAAATATTCCACTTAAAAGTTTTATTGGGTGAAAATATTGCTTTTTTTTTTTTTTTTTTCCATAAAAAAACAGGGTTTCTTTGTCAAAACGAGCATAGAACTTAAATCTTTAAAAACGTTATATTGACAGATAGATATACCTCGTGTTGATTTAAAACTTGAATAATAATAATACAAATAATAATACTGAATAATGACACATATTTTATATTTTTTTGACCAAAACCCTTTGGGGTCCCCGGGATCAAGCCTGAGTGGAGGCCTAAATGTAAAAAATATCAAAATGGCCCCCGCTTGCTTTGATTTTTCAGTGTGTGGCCCTCAGTGGAAAAAGTTTGGACACCCCTGACTTATACGTACATACAAAGTCTACAAAGCAGTATCCAGGATCCACATCATTCAACTTATGAGCTCAACCTAATTTATTTTTGTGATCATTAGTCGTCGCCAAAATTAATTACCATTCCAATTCAATTTAAAGACGGATTAAGTCAATTCCAGACGGTCATTAATACAGTAAATAGGTTCGTGTTTTTCATACCTATCATTGTTCTCTGTTTGACTCATTTCACGTGATCAAACTTTTTCTAACATTCCACGCTACAAAATGATGAGAGTATGTATAATTCCTGCTGATATCGGATCAGATCACCATCGTATCGGTAGTGAAAAAGTTTGGGACACCTTAAACGTTCACACAATCATTGATGGAATGTTCGCAAGGCTAAATAGCTCTCTTAAAGGCCTACTGAAATGACATGTTTTTATTTAAACGGGGATAGCAGATCCATTCTATGTGTCATACTTGATCATTTCGCGATATTGCCATATTTTTGCTGAAAGGATTTAGTAGAGAACGACGACGATAAAGGTCGCAACTTTTGGTCGCTGATAAAAAAAAAGCCTTGCCTATACCGGAAGTAGCGTGACGTCCCCGGAGGAAGGACTCCTCACATTTTCCCATTTTTTACAATGCAGCGAGAGAGATTTGGACCGAGAAAGCGACGATTACCCCATTAACTTGAGTGAGTATGAAAGATTCATGGATGAGGAAAGTGAGAGTGAAGGACTAGAGTGCAGTGCAGGACGTATCTTTTTTCGCTCTGACCGTAACTTAGGTACAAGCTGGCTCATTGGATTCCACACTTTCTCCTTTTTCTATTGTGGATCACGGATTTGTATTTTAAACCACCTCGGATACTATATCCTCTTGAAAATGAGAGTCGAGGACGCGAAATGGACATTCACAGTGACTTTTATCCCCACGACAATACATCGGTGAAGCACTTTAGCTACGGAGCTAACGTGATAGCATCGGGCTCAAATGCAGATAGAAACAAAATAAATAAACCCCTGACTGGAAGGATAGACAGAAGATCAACAATACTATTAAACCATGGACATGTAACTACACGGTTAATAATTCCCAGCTTGGCGAAGCTTAACAATGCTGTTGCTAACGACGCCATTGAAGCTAACTTAGCAACGGGACCTCACAGAGCTATGATAAAAACATTAGCGCTCCACCTACACCAGCCAGCCCTCATCTGCTCTTCAACACCCGTGCTCACCTGCGTTCCAGCGATAGACGGAAGGACGAAGGACTTCACCCGATCATCCGTGCGGTCGGCGGCTAGCGTCGGCTTGCGCGTCTGCTATCCAAGTCAAAGTCCTCCTGGTTGTGTTGCTGCAGCCAGCCGCTAATACACCGATCCCACCTACAACTTTCTTCTTTGCAGTCTTCATTGTTCATTAAACAAATTGCAAAAGATTCACCAACACAGATGTCCAGAATACTGTGGAATTTTGCGATGAAAACAGAGCTTTTTGTATTGGATACAATGGTGTCCGAATACTTCCGTTTCAACCATTGACGTCACGCGCATACGTCATCATACATAGACGTTTTCAACCGGAAGTTTAGCGGGAAATTTAAAATTGCACTTTATAAGTTAACCCGGCCGTATTGGCATGTGTTGCAATGTTAAGATTTCATCATTGATATATAAACTATCAGACTGCGTGGTCGGTAGTAGTGGGTTTCAGTAGGCCTTTAACGATTTGTCATCTATCATTGATATCGGTACTAAATATTGAAACTTTTTGGTTATTTGTGTTTCATGCTTAAAATTGCTGTGTTTGGCACATTTAATTTCACTTGGGCCCACGGAGGCCGACAGTTTCAGGCACCCACGTTCTCGATAAATCTGTCCTTTTATGGCTTGTACCGTGTGATGCACTCTACGTTAAGGGTAGTCAGGCCACTGTTGGCAGGGGTGGTAAGAAATCCAAATTATATGTGTGAGGGTTGGCTGTCGACCACAAAAGTCAGAGTGAAAAGTTCAGACTTGTGTGGGTCAACCATAACTGCACACTAATTACAATGTTGTTTCTGTGTCGTGCACACCGTCAACGAGTGGCTAGCATGATCGTGTCCAAACTATACATCCATGTTCACTTTCTTTGGATCACTTCCCCTTGGTTCTTTGTCATCAGAGCAAAGCTACCAGAATGATCCGTCTCCTTGACTTTCCCATATCCAAAAGCTCTACATGTGAACACTATGCTCCAAACAGGTTTACATTTGAATCCAGGAATGACTCTCTCTTTCCCTCTTTTTTTTGTCTCCCATCATATTTCCAGGGAATGACTTGTTCCTGGTCGCGGTCCATGAACTTGGCCACGCGCTGGGACTGGAACACTCCAACGACCCCACGGCCATCATGGCTCCTTTCTACCAGTACATGGACACTGAGAACTTCAAACTACCTCTGGACGACCTGCAGGGTATCCAGAAGATTTATGGTGAGTCCAGATCTTTGATAGCAATACTTAACCCTACACAGGGTCCACATAGCAGAACATACAAAAAAAAAGTACTAATTACTATAGTATACACACCCCAAAACCAGTGAAGTTGCCACGTTGTGTAAATGGTAAATAAAAACAGAAAACAATGATTTGCAAATCCTTTTCAACTTATATTCAATTGAACAGACTGCAAAGACAAGATACTTAAAGGCCTACTGAAACCCACTACTACCGACCACGCAGTCTGATAGTTTATATATCAATGATGAAATCTTAACATTATAACACATGCCAATACGGCCGGGTTAACTTATAAAGTGACATTTTAAATTTGCCGCTAAACTTCCGGTTCGAAACGCCTCTGAGGATGACGTATGCGTGTGACGTAGCCCGACGAACACGGGTATGCCTTCCACATTGAAGCCGTTACGAAAAAGCTCTGTTTTCATTTCATAATTCCACAGTATTCTGGACATCTGTGTTCGTGAATCTGTTTCAATCATGTTCATTGCATTATGGAGAAGGAAGCCGAGCAAGCAAAGAAGAAAGTTGTCGGTGCGAAATGGACGTATTTTTCGAACGTAGTCAGCCACAACAGTACACAGCCGGCGCTTCTTTGTTTACATTCCCGAAAGATGCAGTCAAGATGGAAGAACTCGGATAACAGAGACTCTAAACAGGAGGACTTTTGATTTGGATACACAGACGCCTGTAGAGAACTGGGACAACACAGACTCTTACCAGGATTACTTTGATTTGGATGACAAAGACGCAGACGTGCTACTGTGAGTATGCAGCTTTGGCTTTTTTTTGCGTATGTACGTAACTTTTTTTAAATATATAAGCTTTATGAACCTTGGGTTAGGTGAACGGTCTTTTGGGCTGAGTGATTGTGTGTGTTGATCATGTGTTTGAATTGTATTGGCGTGTTCTATGGAGCTAGGAGCTAGCAGAGGAGCTAGGAGCTAGCATAACACGTACCGTACCGTACGTGCGCGTCACGTACGGTACTTTTTAAAAATATATAAGCTTTATGAACCTTGGGTTAGGTGAACGGTCTTTTGGGCTGAGTGATTGTGTGTGTTGATCAGGTGTTTGAATTGTATTGGCGTGTTCTATGGAGCTAGGAGCTAGCAGAGGAGCTAGGAGCTAGCATAACAAACACGCAGGTGTTATTATGCAGGATTAATTTGTGGCATATTAAATATAAGCCTGGTTGTGTTGTGGCTAATAGAGTATATATATGTCTTGTGTTTATTTACTGTTGTAGTCATTCCCAGCTGAATATCAGGTACCGTGAGTATGCAGCCTTGGCTGCTAAACATTCGATAACTTGACCGTATGTGCGCGTCACGTACGTAACTTTTTAAAAATATATAAGCTTTATGAACCTTGGGTTAGGTAAACGGTCTTTTGGGCTGAGTGATTGTGTGTGTTGATCAGGTGTTTGAATGGTATTGGCGTGTTCTATGGAGCTAGGAGCTAGCAGAGGAGCTAGGAGCTAGCATAACAAACACGCAGGTGTTTTTATGCAGGATTAATTTGTGGCATATTAAATATAAGCCTGGTTGTGTTGTGGCTAATAGAGTATATATATGTCTTGTGTTTATTTACTGTTGTAGTCATTCCCAGCTGAATATCAGGTCACCCCCGGCTCTCACAGCATCTTCCCTATCTGAATAGCTTCAACTCCCCACTAGTCCTTCACTTGCACTTTACTCATCCACAAATCTTTCATCCTCGCTCAAATTAATGGGGAAATTGTCGCTTTCTCGGTCCGAATCTCTCTCACTTCATGCGGCCATCATTGTAAACAATAGGGAACTTTGCGTATATGTTCAACTGACTACGTCACGCTACTTCCGGTAGGTGCAAGCCTTTTTTTTATCAGATACCAAAAGTTGCAATCTTTATCGTCGTTGTTCTATACTAAATCCTTTCAGCAAAAATATGGCAATATCGCGAAATGATCAAGTATGACACATAGAATAGATCTGCTATCCCCGTTTAAATAAAAAAAATTCATTTCAGTAGGCCTTTAACGTTCGAACTGGAAAACTTTATTTTTTGCAAAGATTAGCTCATTTGGAATTTGATGCCTGCAACATGTTTCAAAAAAGTGGCAAAAAAGCCTGAGAAAGTTGAGGAATGCTCATCAAACACTTATTTGGAACATCCCACAGGTGAACAGGCTAATTGGGAACAGGTGGGTGCCATGATTGGGTATAAAAGCAGCTTCCGTGAAATGCTCAGTCATTCACAAACAAGGACGGGGCGAGGGTCACCACTTTGTCAACAAATGCGTGAGCAAATTGTTGAACAGTTTAAGAACAACATTTCTCAACCAGCTATTGCAAGGAATTCGGGGATTTCACCATCTACGGTCCGTAATATCATCAAAAGGTTCAGAGAATCTGGAGAAATCACTGCACACAAGCGATGATATTACAAAACCTTCGATCCCTCAGGCGGTACGGCATCAAAAAGCGACATCAGTATGTAAAGGATATCACCACGTGGGCTCAAGAACACTTCAGAAAACCACTGTCAGTAACTACAGTTTGTCGCTACATCTGTAAGTGCAAGTTAAAACTCTACTATGCAAAGTGAAAGCCATTTATCAACAACACCCAGAAACACCGCCGGCTTCGCTGGGCCCCAGCTCATCTAAGATGGACTGATGCAAAGCGGAAAAGTGTTCTGTGGTCTGAAGAGGAAAAGAACCATCCGGATTGGTATAGGCACAAAGCTCAAAAGCCAGCATTTGTGATGGTATGGGGGTGTATTAGTGCCCAAGGCATGGGTAACTTACACATCTGTGAAGGCACCATTAATGCTGAAAGGTTTTGGAGCAACATATGTTGCCATCCAAGCAACGTTATCATGGACGCCCCTGCTTATTTCAGCAAGACAATGCCAAGCCACGTGTTACAACAGCGTGGCTTCATAGTTAAAGAGTGCGGGTACTAGACTGGCCTGCCTGTAGTCCAGACCTGTCTCCCGGTGAAAATGTGTGGCGCATTATGAAGTCTAAAATACCACAACGGAGACCCCCGGACTGTTGAACAACTTAAGCTGTACATCAAGCAAGAATGGGAAAGAATTCCACCTGAGAAGCTTAAAAAGTTGGTCTCCTCAGTTCCCAAACGTTTACTGAGTGTTGTTAAAAGGAAAGGCCATGTAACACAGTGGTGAACATGCCCCTGTGACAACTTTTTTGCAATGTGTTGCTGCCATTAAATTCTAAGTTAATAATTATTTGAAAAGAAAAAAAAAATTTCTCAGTTCGAACGTTAAATATCTTGTCTTTGCAGTCTATTCAATTGAATATAAGTTGAAAAAGATTTGCAAATCATCGTATTCTATTTTTATTTACCATTTACACAACGTGCCAAATTCACAGGTTTTGGGTTTTGTACATTAGATATATTTTTTAAAGCTTTCATAGCTTAAACATTGTAATCAACTTCAGCTAATCAAAACTATGAAGTTTTTACATGTTCATGCCATTTTTTATCCTAATAGTGCATCATCTATTTTAACAAGGAACAAACAGTATAAATACGAAAGTGTATTGATATTTGTATTTGTCAGCAACTTTATACAACATAATTCAGCATGCGTCTTTAATATGATATTTTTTTTGTATCAGAAAGTCACACATAAGCTATTTGGGACTGAATCAAGTCCAAGTCAAAGCTTCACTTTTTAATTCACCCTATCAAAAAAATCTTAGTGTTTTTTTGTATTTGTTTATATATTTTTTTAACATTTCCTTGCTATTTTGTTGTTGTAATGAGGCATATGGATGTCTCAAAATCAATTTTCTATCGCCATAATAAATACACAGCATTCCTTTACCTCACCATCAACTTGGCTGATATACACTATATTGGCAAAAGTATTTGGCCACCCATCCAAATGATGACAATCAGGTGTCCTAATCACTTGGCCCGGTGTTTCAATTCAAGCACTTAGGCATGGAAACTGTTTCTAGAAACATTTGTGAAAGAATGGGCCAGCGTAGAACTGTCATAGGATGCCACCTGTGCAACAAATCCAGTTGTGAAATTTATTTGCTCCTAAATAATCCAAAGTCAACTTTATAATAAGAAAAGTGAAGAGTTTGGGAACAACAGCAACTCAGCCACCAAGTGGTAGGCCACGTAAACTGACAGAGAGGGGTCGGCAGATGCTGAAGCGCATAGTGCAAAGACTTTCTGCACAGTCAGTTGCTACAGAGCTCCAAACTTCATGTGACCTTCCAATTAGCCCACGTACAGTACGCAGAGAGCTTCACGGAATGGGTTTCCATGGCCGTGCAGCTGCATCTAAGCCATACATCACCAAGTCCAATGCAAAGCGTGGGATGCGGTGGTGTAAAGCGCATCACCACTGGACTGTAGAGCAGTGGAGACGCCTTCTCTGGACTGATGAATCACGCTTTTCCATCTGGCAATCTGATGGACCAGTTTGGGTTTGGAGGTTGCCAGGAGAACGCTACATTTCGGACTGCATTTGAAATTGGTGGAGGAGGAATTATGGTGTGGGGTTGGTTTTTCAGGAGTTAGGCTTGGCCCCTTAGTTCCAGTGAAAGGAACTTTGAATGCTCCAGGATACCAAAACATTTTTGGACAATTCCATGGGAACAAGACTCCGAGGTACTTGAACTCCTCCACTTGGGGCAGGGTCTCCTCCCCAACTCCACCCTTTCCCGGGCGAGAACCATGGACTCAGACTTGGAGGTGCTGATTCCCATCCCAGTCGCTTCAGACTCAGCTGCGAACCGATCCAGTGAGAGCTGAAGATCCTGGCCAGATGAAGCCATCAGGACCACGTCATCTGCAAGAAGCAGAGACCTAATCCTGCAGCCACCAAACCAGATCCCCTCAACGCCCTGACTGCGCCTAGAAATTCTGTCCATAAAAGTTATGAACCGAATCGGTGACAAAGTACAGCCTTGGCGGGAGTCCAACCCTGGATTTGTCTTATTTGGAGATTTTCTGAGATGAGCCATTTAGATGTTTGTTGTCATCTCGTGCTCAGTTCGTCATCCAAGTTGGTGGGACGAGACTGAGTTGTTCCTCATAGATGTTGAGACTGTAGACCAGTTACACTCCACTGAAATGACAGCGGCTTGTCACATGAATGGCTGCACACACACACACACACACACACACACAAAAGAACCTGCCATCTGTTTACATGACCAGGGTACGTACCTTTGGGAGTGACAGACCTGGGCAAGCGATCAAATCTCTCCTCATCCCTCTTGTGTTCTGACTTCTCTTCATCCAGACCCTCCCTTGTTCTTGAGTTGAAGGGCAGGACAAGTGACAGCAGCTTCTCTCAGAGCTATCTTTCTCTATTCCCTCAGCCATTGGCCCCTTTCCCTTTCCCACATGGCAGCGTTCCATGTAGAATCTAAATAAGGTCAGTGGCGGGACCTCCAGAGATGGGATCAATGCGAAGTACTGTAGAAGGTTGAGCAGGAAAAGGAGTGTATGGTGGATGTCTTTACTCTGCAGGCCAAAGTGGCCTCAATCGGATGTTTTCCAGCTGACTGTTTACACTGCAAGTAACATGTGATGTTTGTCCGACTCCAGTGTAAACGCGCACAGCCCCCAATGTGGTCCCGACGTGGTCCCAATGTGGCCCCAATGCGGCCTCGACGTCACTTGCATGCGCACTTCGATAAAGTGACAACAAAGGAAGGTGACCGAGAGGAAGTCGCTACTACTACACAATAAAATAAAAGTCGCAACGCCCTAAAAGTGAGTGTTTTTTAAATAAAACGAATATAATGTGTGAATGGTTGTATGTAGTTACCGTATCCTTTCATTTTCTCAAAACTTGACGTGTGTATATTGTACATATTACATAATGTTATGAAGGTGTCGGTTACTACATTATATATATACTTGCAGTGTGTATATTGTACATATTACATAATGTTATGAAGGTGTCGGTTACTACATTATATATATACTTGCAGTGTGTATATTGTACATATTACATAATGTTACGAAGGTGTCTGTGACTACATTATATATATACTTGCAGTGTGTATATTGTACATATTACATATTGTTATGAAGGTGTCTGTTACTACCTTATATATATACTTGCAGTGTGTTTATTGTGCATATTACATATTGTTATGAAGGTGTCTGTTACTACATTATATATATACTTGCAGTGTGTATATTGTACATATTACATAATGTTATGAAAGTGTCTGTTACTACATTATATATATACTTGCAGTGTGTATATTGTACATATTACATATTGTTATGAAGGTGTATGTTACTACATTATATATATACTTGCAGTGTGTATATTGTACATATTACATATTGTTATGAAGGTGTCTGTTACTACATTATATATATACTTGCAGTGTGTATATTGTACATATTACATGTTGTTATGAAGGTGTCGGTTACTACATTATATATATACTTGCAGTTTGTATATTGTACATATTACATATTGTTATGAAGGTGTCGGTTACTACATTATATAAATACTTGCAGTGTGTATATTGTACATATTACATATTGTTATAAAGGTGTCTGTTACTACATTGTATATATACTTACAGTGTGTATATTGTACATATTACATAATGTTATGAAAGTGTCTGTTACTACATTATATATATACTTGCAGTGTGTAAATTGTACATATTACATAATGTTATGAAAGTGTCTGTTACTACATTATATATATACTTGCAGTGTGTATATTGTACATATTACATAATGTTATGAAAGTGTCCGTTACAACATTATATATATACTTGCAGTGTGTATATTGTACATATTACATATTGTTATGAAGGTGTCTGTTACTACATTATATATATACTTGCAGTGTGTATATTGTACATATTACATAATGTTATGAAAGTGTCCGTTACAACATTATATATATATTTGCAGTGTTGATGGAGGGTTTTGAAGTTGTTTAGAGGACTTTGAATGCTACAATGGTGACTAATTTGCCGCATTTTTGAAGCGTTTTTTTTATCATCTTTAAAATCCTCCCAAAGAAGACATGTGTGTTCTTGTCTCTCATAATGATTGTGAATGATAGGCAAATTTCACTTGAGGGCAACAAAAATCAGATGTGGTGTGCAGTGTTTAACGGGCCCATAAAGAGTGCAAGGTAGTCTTTTGTGGACTTCAATGGGCAGTCAGTGGAACACAAGTTGGCAGGGGATATTTAACTCAATTGTTTTAAAGGCCACATTTCCAGAATGCTCCAAGCCTTCGGTATTAGTTTTATTTTGTGTATTCCGGAGAACCAGCGTCCTCTCTGGTTGACATTTGATTTTGCTCTATTCATATTGTCAGAGTCACAGAAGTTCTCTGCTGTTTTTTGAAATACCTTCTGCAAAAAAAACTAGTCATAACTCAGCGTTGTGGTTTTTTTTTTTTAAGAACCTTAAACAAAAAGGTTCTGAGTCTCCTGTAAGTTTTTTGGACTGAACTCACGGGCCACCAGTCAAATAGCATAAATGATGAAGACGAGAAGACCTCAAATGGAACCTTGAGGAACACTACTTGTAAGAACAGGGTTTTTCCTGGCTCAAATTGAGGCAGAGGTGGTACAATCCTGACTAGAGATGTCCGATAATGGCTTTTTTAGCCGATATTCCGATATTGTCCAACTCTTAATTACCGATTCCGATATCAACCGATACCGATATATACAGTCGTGGAATTAACACATTATTATGCCTAATTGTGTTGTGATGCCCCGCTGGATGCATTAAACAATGTAACAAGGTTTTCCAAAATAAATCAACTCAAGTTGTGTAAAAACAGTGAGCATGAGGAGGTTGAGGTGGGGGGTGTATATTGTAGCGTCTCGGAAGAGTTAGTGCTGCAAGGGGTTCTGGGTATTTGTTCTGTTGTGTTACGGTGCGGATGTTCTCCCGAAATGTGTTTGTCATTCTTGTTTGGTGTGGGTTCACAGTGTGGCGCATATTTGTAACAGTGTTGAAGTTGTTTATACGGACACCCTCAGTGTGACCTGTATGGCTGTTGACCAAGTATGCCTTGCATTCACTTGTGCGTGTGAAAAGCCGTAGATATTATGTGACTGGGCCGGCACGCAAAGGCAGTGCCTTTAAGGTTGGTTGACGCTTTGTACTTCTCCCTACGTGCGTGTACCACTCCGTACAGCGGCGTTTTAGTCATAAATTTTACTCTATGAAACCAATACCGATAATTTCCGATATTACATTTTAAAGCATTTATCGGCCGATGATATCGGCAGTCAGTTATTATCGGACATCTCTAATCCTGACCATGCGCCGGAATTTTTACGGAATTTTTTTTTAGTTTTTTCAATTTATAGTACCGTGTTTCCCATAAACTGCCAAGATACCTGTGGCGGTGGGGGCGTGGCTATGGGCGTGGTCACCATGACATCATTGAGTAATTTGCATAATTTACTACAATGATATGATTTTCTCTAAAAAGGCTCAAAAAATGTATACTTACTAATTAATAATAACAGTTTTGTTTTAAACGTCCGTCCATCCATCCATCCATTTTACAATATAATTACAACACTTTATGTACATATTTATATACAGATTTGAACAATAAGTTATTCACTGAAATATATTTATTAATTGTGGTTCTTACAAAAAATATATCTTATAAAATATAAAAGCTAAAATGTCTCTTAAAGCTCTGCCCCTTTAATTAGTGCATACTAAATAATTTAACTTTAGCCTACTACTACAACCATATTATTTACCAGCAACATAAAGTGAAACAGAGGCAGAGGTGTCCTGCCACAGTCAGTAACAAATAAACAGAAAACAGTAGTGGTCAAATACAAATAAGGCAACAAGAGAAGTATCCTACACTTCTCTTTTGTAAAGTAAATCTGAACAGCCTATATGGGCATCTACATCAACTATATGATTTGCCAGAGAAGCTGGACAGGACAAAAAAATATATATATATTTTTTTTTATTTGCAACTGCAGTTAAAATACGTAGCTGCCGCAGAGGGACATCAAACGCTCTGGTTGGGGGCGGCACAAAATTAGCTGTAGGCAGCCGCCACGCAATTTTGAACACAGGAAAAACCCTGAAGAAGTTGAACAAATGACTACGTACCCTTTGTTACATAAATTACGTAACGAACAATAACTGGCAAAATGGAGAAGACTTAAAGGGACAAAATGTTCACAGCACAGTCTGGAGTGTTCTGTAGGAGTCCAGTGATCCCTCCGTATCATGCTCCGTACGGCAGAATTCCACTTGTTACGGCGGTCAACGTTATGCACCAAGTAGCGGGGAACAACACGATTCAATCGGTTTCTTCTCCGGTAGTTGCTTCAGGTCTTTCCGGTGCACTGATGTCGATACAGTGCCTTTATAGTGGCGCAACGCTGCAACTGCAGTTAAAATACGTAGCTGCCGCAGAGGGACATCAATCGCTCTGGTTGGGGGCTGTACAAAATTAGCTGTAGGCAGCCGCCACGCAATTTTGAACGCAGGAAAAACCCTGAAGAAGTTGAACAAATGACTACTGACCCTTAGTTACATAAATTACGTAACGAACAATAACTGGCTAAATGGAGAGGACATATAGGGACAAAATGTTCACAGCACAGTCTGGAGTGTTCTGTAGGAGTCCAGTGATCCCTTCGTATCATGCTCCGTATGGCAGAAATCCACTTGTTACGGCAGTCAACGTTATGCACCAACTAGCGGGAAAAACACGATTTGATCTGTTTCTTCTTCGGTAGTTGCTTCAGGTCTTTCCGGTGCACTGATGTCGATGCCTTTATAGTGGCGCAACGCTGCAACTGCAGTTAAAATACGTAGCTGCCGCAGAGGGACATCAATCGCTCTGGTTGGGGCGGCACAAAATTAGCTGTAGGCAGCCGCCACGCAATTTTGAACACAAGAAAAACCCTGAAGAAGTTGAACAAATGACTACGTACCCTTTGTTACCTAAATTACGTAAGAAACAATAACTGGCAAAATGGAGAAGACTTAAAGGGACAAAATGTTCACAGCACAGTCTGGAGTGTTCTGTAGGAGTCCAGTGATCCCTCCGTATCATGCTCCGTACGGCAGAATTCCACTTGTTACGGCAGTCAACGTTATGCACCAACCAGCGGGAAAAACACGATTTGATCTGTTTCTTCTTCGGTAGTTGCTTCAGGTCTTTCCGGTGCACTGATGTCGATACAGTGCTTTTATAGTGGCGCGATGCTGCATGCAGTTAAAATACGTAGCTGCCGCAGAGGGACATCAATCGCTCTGGTTGGGGGCGGCACAAAATTAGCTGGAGGCAGCCACCACGCAATTTTGAACGCAGGAAAAACCCTGAAAAAGTTTAATAAATGACCCTTTGTTACATAAATCACTTTACGAACAATAGCTGGCAAAATGGAGAGGACTTAAAGGGTTGCTTTGAGGAACGTCTCAGTTACGTAAATCACAAGTTTAGACCCAAGCGTTCTATGTTTGCTCGCTAGGTTAAAATGTCAATGCATGGATCTGCCAAGGTTTGTCTCCGAATCTTTGAACTGTCATCATCGGCGGTCACTCGAAACGAGTATGACGATCCTCCTGGTAGGTAGTATCCCTTTATGGAGGATGCCTGTGCGTGGTTTAGTTTAACGTGGGTAGACTGGTGCACAGACAGTCACCACACGATCCTTGACAGAATCGGGTCAGGGTCCAGTGGCATGGAGTCCAAGACGACAGGGCACCCTTTTCATGCTGCAGCCTTCCACCGCCTTCGCAGCCGTTGTGGTGGTTCTTAAATTTACCGTCTTCCGCCTGCTCCGCCGTTGAGGTCTTCACCATATCCCTGGCTAGGGGGCAGTCAGGTACTAAGCCTTTGCCAAGTAGTAAAAGGGTTAACCTCCTAGTGCCCCAAGACCCCATAGGGGAGCCTCCACTGCCGGATGCACTTTAACGTCATGCCCAGGACACCTTTGAACCGTACTCGGGGGCCGGTATGGTGTCATTACCCACGTTGAATAGCCATGCTGGAAGGCGTTAAAGTTGCTCTTTTCCTCCTCCACATCGGGGTGTCTAAATGTTTTCCATTGAACTATTGAATGATGCCAGGGGCCTTTGATACATTTAGTCCATGCCATTAAGATCCTTGTGGTCTGACTTGCATTAAGATTGTCCGTGAAAAATGCAGCCCACTATGTTAAAAGGTCCCTTGACTCCCGTTCTTGCTCCTTTTACCACCACTACCAATAACTCTTCCCATGCAAAGTGTGGCGTAGAATTAGCAGACTTTCAAGCTTCAATGACTTCCTCCCCCTAAGCTGTCGTGTAATCCACTTGTAACGTAATGTGGAGCACATTTCAATACAGCATTGGATCGGATGTCATTGACAGAACCGAGTGCGATTATGGCTGAGGAACTTTTGTCACAACGTTGTGGCCCCTGGGTTGGCATTCGTTTTTTTTCAACAGGAACAATACCGCCACTGTCCATAACCCTGACAAAGATCACATTAAGAGTGGCCTGGTTGTGTATAACACAGTTTCTCGGAGTCGTCGTTTTAATTTACAGAAAAAATACCTCCTTCAGGCTCCTTGTGTGCTAATTGGGTTCTGTTTATTTTTGTTTGGCTGCCATGAGCGACTTATATTCATTTGCTACACTCACTAGCAGCTCTGTGTTATCTTGATCACGAGCAAGTGGGCCTCCAGACGCATGGTAGTCAGTCTTGGATTGAGATCAAATCTGGATCAAATATACCCATCTTGCACAATTATTTCATCACTATGTGCTGGGAATGTAACGATTATCGTTATTATGTGGCATGCGGCTCTTTAGCGCCGCCCTAGTGACTCCCTGGAGCTTTTTCGAAAATGTAAAAAAAGATGAGGGAAAACATTTATTTTTCGTTTTAATATGGTTTTTGTAGGACAGGTGTCGGCAACCCAAAATGTTGAAAAAGCTATATTGGATCTAACATAATAGTGAGAGTCCAGTCCTTAGTGCAGTGGTTCTCAAACTTTTTTTGTCATCCCCCACTTTGGACAAGGGGGAGTTTTGAAGCCCCACCTCCCCCAATCGCCCCAACAGAACGCTAATGCCAAGCTTAACATTTTCAAATTATTGAACATCAAGTAACATCAAGTTGTATACATTCAAACTCAAAAAGACAAAATAACATCAAGTTCAATAATAAATAAAATAACTGTGCAGCTGTGGTATAACTTGCATCAAGTTCAATAATAAATAAAATAACTTGCATCAAGTTCAATAATGAATAAAACAAAAGTGTTATAACTTGCATCAAGTTCAATAATAAATCAAATAAAAGTGTTATAACTTGCATCAAGTTCAATAATAAATCAAATAACTTGCATCAAGTTCAATAATAAATCAAATAAAAGTGTTATAACTTGCATCAAGTTCAATAATAAATCAAATAACTTGCATCAATTTCAATAATAAATTAAATAAAAGTATTATAACTTGCATGAAGTTCAATAATATATCAAATAACTTGCATCAATTTCAATAATAAATAAAATAAAAGTGTTATAACTTGCATCAAGTTCAATAATAAATCAAATAACTTGCATCAATTTCAATAATAAATAAAATAAAAGTGCCACTTTGCAGTCTTTGCAAAAAAAAAAAAAAGGAGGAGCTATGCATTTGGCAAGACAGGCAAGTGAACATGAGTTTTACAGTAATCCAGCATTAGTGGCTGCAATGAGCCTGTTTTGCACTGCACAGCTTTTCAAATCGGGGTTGCAGGCTTGACACTGCCATTCTAAGCCTGCTACCCATCCACGCGAAAGTTTGTTCCGCTTAGCTCCGCCCCCATTAGTTACTGTTGCTATGTCTGTCAAACTTTCGCTCCTACCTAGAAATTTAAAGCCTACAGGAAAAATAAGTAATTTACATTTATTTATATAGCGGATTTCACAGACAGAATCACAAAGTGATTTACAGTGTGTATAGAAAATGAAAGCATAGTAAAAAAAAAAAATCTAAGAATATAATTTAAAAAAAAAAAAAAATTTAAGTGAAATTTCCTCCCGTTCCTTGCGCCCCACCTGTCATGTCTCTATTCCCCACCAGTGGGGCGCGCCCCACACTTTGAGAAACGCTGCCTTAGTGGATCTAACATAATATTGTGGGAGTCCAGTCCATAGTGGATCTAACATAATAGTGAGAGTCCAGTCCATAGTGGATCTAACATAATAGTGAGAGAGTCCAGTCCAAAGTGGATCTAACATAATAGTGAGAGTCCAGTCCATAGTGGATATAACATAATAGTGAGAGTCCAGTCCATAGTGGATCTAACATAATCTTGTGAGAATCCAGTCCATAGTGGATCTAACATAATATTGTGAGAGTCCAGTCCATAGTGGATCAACATAATATTGTGAGAGTCCAGTGCATAGTGGATCTAACATAATAGTGTGAGAGTCCAGTCCATAGTGGATCTAACATAATAGTGAGAGTCCAGTCCATAGTGGATCTAACATAATAGTGAGAGTCCAGTCCATAGTGGATCTAACATAATAGTGAGAGTCCAGTCCATAGTGGGGCCAGCAGGAGACCATCCTGATTGGAAACGAGTCAGCAGCGCAAAGATGTTCCCAACTGATGCACAGGCGAGCGGTCCACCCCGGGTCCCGACTCTCGACTCTGGACAGCCAGCACTTCATCCATGGCCACCGGACCTGTGCCCCCCTCTACAAGGGAGAGGGGGGCAGAGCAGAAAAGAAAAGAAACGGCAGATCAACTGGTCTAAAAAGGGGGTCTATTTAAAGGTCAGAGTATACAAATGAGTTTTAAGTCGGGACTTAAATGCTTCAACATAAAACCACATATAACACAAAATAGGTAATAGGGAGAAAAAGAAAAAAAAAGACCTCTAACTGAGCTATCAGATCTTGTTATTGTTCATGTGTCTGATGGCCGAGGGGGAAAAACTGTTCAGGTGGCGGGAGGTGTGGGTCTGGATGGACCGTAGTCTCCTGCCTGAGGAGAAAAAAAGTAAAATGGACCAAATCCGGAGCTGAGGCTAAAATGACTGGTAATAAGTCCGTAGGGTTGGTTGATCTGATGTTTAGTAGCTCTTCGCGGGTATAAGAACATGCGGACACACAATTTACGCACAAATGCAAACAAAACAGAGCGCACAAGAGTACCGAGGCGGCCGTGATCGGCACCACCTTTATGGTCAGAATCTGAATCTGGCATGGCATATCCAATTGAGGCATTGAGCTAGCCTGATAGAACAGTTTTTCTATCAGGCATTGCTTTGTTGCCGTAGAAAATCGCAACATTACCTCGAGGCAGAATGAATGCGCTTGAAAGCCGGTCACATGCAACCCAGGTGTTCAGTTGTACGTGAATCCGTACTCACTGGTACCGACGGAGTTCGGTGGATACTTGCCTGGATTTGAGCCGTTCATTTGTTGCCAGCTCCTGCTTTTTGTTGTCCAGCTGACTGCGATCCCTCCCTGTGCTTACATAACCGCGGAGAGATTTGCCGTCCCTAATCTGGGATGTATTTCACTGGGTTTAACTCTGTCACTGCAAGGAATCCCCCTAGTGTAAAGACCAGCTGATCAGTTGGGCGGACTGACGGGTGTCTGCGCTCCGTTTTAATCCGCTGATCAGCCTGTCATTCAATTAGTTGGATGCATCATCTGCCTTTGTTGGCGTCCCTCTGACAATTGCTCTTTCACTTCCTTTAAGCAGCTTTGCATTCACTCTCTCGAATAATAATGGGAGTCATTAAAGCGTTCTACATTCCCTTTGAGTGTGTATAGGCAATTACTCATGTTTTATGACTCGGGGGGTGAAGCTGGGGTGACTTGTCACATTTGCATCTTCCATATTCTATTCATCTCGTCCTACAAGTCTTGGACCCAATCAACACATGGCAAGTCATATCCTCGTTTCCCCCGTCGCCTGCTATGTTATCCGCGTGGCGTCATGTGCTCAATTATTTATACGTGCAACCCACTCATGTTCCCTCTTTCTACCTCTCTCGCTCTACTCCCCAGATTTATCTTCCTCAGCGCTCATGTTAGTCATGAATGTTAAATGATGCCAAGGCTCTGACTCCAGTTTTGGAAGAATCTTGTTCTTATATATAGCTACGTTTAGTTGGCTTTTCCCCCAAATTGTGTTTATGGTTTTGCCAGTCTGTAGCGTATCCATTGGGATTGTTTCCTTTACCTAAACTGGAACCGTCGTTGCGGGTAATGTGGCAAAGTATTTCTTTCATCCACCCTTCAAGGTCTGAAGTCTGGCGAGTCATACCGGATATGATGTGATTTCTGTTTCCATATTGGCAATTTTATGTCGTGGTACGTTGTCCGGAGGAAGCATTTGATGAGAAACTATGGGCCTGATCTGCTAAAGGTTTGGGTGTATTAAAACTGTGCAAACTTGACAGCACACGCTAAGCTGACCTACTAGGATTGTGCGCAGAAGATTGTGTTTCTTATGTGAGCAAAATAAGGATCGTAAATCCATTTAACATGTCTGTTTTCATGTATATGCAATATATATATGTATGTATATGTATGTATATATGCATATATATATATGCATATATATGTATATACGCGTATATATGTTTATACGCGTATATATATATATATATATATATATATATATATATATATATATGCATATATATGTATGTACGCATATATATGTATATACGCGTATATATGTTTATACGCGTATATATGTATATACACGTATATATGTTAATACTCGTATATATGTATATACACGTATATATGTACATTTGCGTATATATTCGTATATATGTGTATATATCTGTATATGTATATACGCGTATATGTTTATACGCGTATATATGTATATACACATATATATGTACATATTCGTATATATGTATATATGCGTATATATCTGTATATGCGTATATATGTATATATACGTATATACATATATATGTGTATATATACGTATATACATATATATGTTTATATATGTATATACAAATATACCTACATATGCGTATACAGTAAATGTATATATACATATATAGACATATACGTGTCTATATATGTATATATATATACATATACGTGTGTATATATGTATATATACATATACATATACATATACATGTGTATATATGTATATATATATATATATGTATACATATACGTGTATACATACGTATATTAGAGATGCGCGGTTTGCGGACACAACCGCGGAGTCCGCGGATAAACCGCGGGTCGGGCGGGTGACATGACAAAAAAATAGATTTTAAATCGATTCGGGCGGGTGCCGGTTGAACCAATTCGGAAATATATATACATAGTTAAATGTTGTTACCCACAAACGAAAAACGAGCAGCACTCTTTGAAACAGTCAATTATTCTGGAGCTGGAGCTGATGGCGCATCACCGAAAAAGAAAAGGATTGACTTCACAGAATGGGAGGAGGATACACCTGTGCTTGTTGATGAAGTAGATTATTCCTCTACAAACTTCCACCTCGACGGATCAGCAGAGGAAAATCTACTTTCCTTTTGGGGGAAACAAGGACAATCATTCCCACGACTACAACACCTTGCCAAGAGAATCATATGCGTCCCGGCAACGAGTGCCGCAAGTGAGCGCTCCTTCAGCGCAGCGGGGCGCATTTTAGAGGCCAGGCGCTCTCGCCTGAATCCTGGCACTGTAGATGCCATTTTATTCCTGCATAGTGCTAACAAAAAAAAAAAGTAAGTAGACATACGGTTGGATATGTTAAACGAATTAGTCTACGCTTATGTCTAACCTATATTGACTTCGGTCAGCTGAATAATTGTGATGGTTACGTGTTGTTTGGGCGCACTACAATGCAAAGGAATTAAGGCAATTGCGTTGTTTATTGTCTATTGGAGATATACTACTGTGTGTTAATTATTTGGCCTCGCTTTCAAGTGAAGCGCATCTCCGATTGGCTACAATGTAAGGCCATTTAGCCTGCTTTGTTTGTCGCGACCGTCTATTTTCATTATAATTCAAGTTTGATGATAAAGTGCAGTCTGATGGGTTTGATTTCCCCTCTTTAGCTATTTGCCTTGGCCAATAAGTTGCAGGTAATTTATTATTATTATTTATTTAATTTATTTTTGTTTAAATAGGGATGACATGCATATGTTATTGTATAATTTAAGTTTGTGCGCGTGATTGACAGCCTAAGGCTTATGAGGCACTTTTTTTTTCTTTTTTTTCTTTTAACTTAAAAACGTATGAGCCTATGCCTATGCCTACAACATAGGCTATGTGTTTATCTTTATTTTCCTGCCTGTCGTTGACAATGGAGATTGTCTGATATTTTGTCATGGCTGCAGATCAATCAATAAAGGTTCATCTTCACTGTGCACCCCGCCCTCGTCCCTATTTGAGCATTATAACGTTAACAAGTTAATATTCATTGAAATAAATTCAGGACATTTTTTTTACCTAACGAAAATATAGGCCTAGTCTTTCTAAAACGTTTTTTTATCTTCTTAAAAGCATCGTTCTGCTTGCTGCAACTGCGCACACCAAGTGTGAGGAACGCACTCCTGATCCGAGGGCATTGGTAACAATAGTCAACACTTTCTTAATGGAAATGACAATAATATTATAATAATGATAAATAATATTATCACGCATTAATATCTCTTAGCCACTAATGCGTGGCCAAGAGATATTAATGCGTGGCACGCATTGAATGTCTCTGCTGCATTGGATCAGTCTCCTTTCTTTAACAGGCAAAAGCTTTTTAACCTCACTAATGCCTTGCATCGTCTATATTAGATATATAACAACGGGTGGGTGGCGGGTGGTGGGCGGGTGTGGTTTTGATAAAATGTTGGTTCGGGTGGATGGCGGGTGGATGACGACTTTTGTGATGTGGTTGCGGATGAAATAATTGCCTATCCGCGCATCTCTAACGTATATATACATATATATACGTATATACATATATACACCCCGGCCGAGTCATACCAAAGACTATAAAAATGGTACCCATTACCTCCCTGCTTGGCACTCAGCATCAAGGGTTGGAATTTGGGGGTTAAATCACCAAAATGATTCCCGGGCGCGGCCACCGCTGCTGCTCACTGCTCCCCTCACCTCCCAGGGGGTGATCAAGGGGATGGGTCAAATGCAGAGGACAAATTTCACCACACCTCGTGTGTGTGTGACAATCATTGGTACTTTAACGTAACTCAAATATGTATACATTCGTATATATGTATATATATATGTATATACATATATACTTATATATGTATGCATTCGTATATATGTATATTTGCGTATATATGTATAAATACGTATATATGTATATATGCGTATATATGTAAATATGCATATATACATATGTATGTATATATATATATACATATATATACATATGTGTGTGTGTATATATATATATATATATATATATATATATATATATATATATATATATATGTGTGTATATACACATTTATATACACATATATATGTATATATATATATACATGTGTGCGTGTATATATATGTATGTATATATTTACATGTGTCTGTGTATATATATATATATATATGTACGTGTGTGTGTGTGTGTGTGTATATGTATGTCGTGATAGAAAATGTAATAGTTTTTGTGCTATGACTTATCTTACCCTTATTTTCATCCTAGGACCCCCTGATAAGATCCAACAGCCCACCAGGCCTTTACCAACGGTGCCCCCTGCTCGCTCCCACCCGCCATCGGACCCACGCAAACCAGACCGACAGACCAGACCTCCAAGGCTGCCGCCCGGGGACAGACCATCCCACCCAAATGCCAAACCCAACATCTGCGACGGAAGCTTCAACACCTTGGCCATACTAAGGAGAGAGATGTTTGTCTTTAAGGTAAGCAAATATAGTAAAGATGTCAATGATTATTACTCACTGCAGACTTCATGAGAGCCAACAAACATAATAAAACATCACTTACTGTACAATGTCTGCTGTCATTAGGATGCCGACTGCGAGGATGTTCATATATTCCCTTTTATATGAAAATAAAAAAGGGTGTGGGGTGCGAGGGGGAGTGGGAACCAGGCTTCTTTTCATGTCATTCTGGCCAATTTTGGGTCCTAAATGGCTGTCAAAGTGCACCAACTTGTCGGAATACCTACTCAGACTTCTTCTGTCCAGGTGATCAAATCATTTATGATTTAGAAAAAAACTTACAAGGAAGCAGCAAACCACTAGAGGATGTAAACATAGGGACACAGGAAGTGATCACCGCGGTGATATAAACAGTTTGTCTGCGTTAGCGCTTATAATAACAATATCACTAATACTTAGTTAATATTTAAGTAACAAAATTTAAATGGAGTATTGTTGGATTTTATGAGTGAAATAGCAAGAGGACTTATAATTACATGTTTTTAATATTTTGAATGCATTAAAAAAAAATCCATCAGTCCTCATGTCTTTCATAATGATTTGGAACGATAGGCAAAATTCCCCAAAATTGCAGTTCCCCTTTAAGTGTAGTAAGCAATCTTGATATGACCCCTTTAGGTACTAAAAAAATGCAGTTTATTTGCCTTAATGGAGTTGATTATTAGCTGCTAGCCTGTCAGCCGGAGGTCTAAAAATAAATAGTGTCAGCCAGACGGGGTCGGCGTTTTTGATCTGCATTAAAAGGCATCAATCGGCAATGGCCGTCACATACTTTTTTACAAAAACCGGCTGATTAAAAGAGTAAAACATGTGTAGCAAGGCACAGATTTCTTATGAGGTTTTGAATGAAAAGGAAAGAAGAAAGCTGATGGAAAGATGAAGATGTGGTAAAATACATAAACAGGCATGTGATTTTTCCGTCTAAAGTCGGAATTCCATCTTTTTTAATCTCCGGGGGGGAAAAAAAAAAATCTCCGGTTTTTGCGTTTTTTTTCCGACCCTAAATCAAGATTCAAGACGTAGTTTATATTATGCCGTAGTTGATTGGTCGTTATGTTCCTTGTGACCAATCAGGACACCTGTTATGAATGATGACGTTAACAACGTCATCATTCATAATGGTTGTTACCGCCATTTTCCATATGTAAACGATGTCGGTTCTCGAGAGAAAGGACGCTTTGCGAGTCAAAGAAATTGATAAACATGTCAAAAATAAGTTCCGATGGGACTGGATGGAAAGGGAAATCACTGATACTGTTGGGAAGAAGAAAGTTACGACTTTGTTCGGTGATTTTATTCGGAAAATCGATCGTCCCGGAAAGGTTTTGTGCACGTGGTGTCATGATAATATTGACTATGGATCACGAGGTTTCAAGGCTTTGGAAGTACATGCGAAACGCCAAAAACATATGAAACAACTTGAAGCAAGGAAAACTAACTTTTCACTAGCTGGTACTTTTGGATGTCAACCGAAAGTGAGCAAACCTTACGGACTTCGTCCTTTGTTTACATGGAGAGGAAAGATCCACCCAAACGACCCACTTCAGTTGCAGACAGGGTTGTTAATAATGAGGTAAGCTAAAAAATATTTGCTTGCGAAATACGCATGTTTGTTTTAAATATTAACCAATTATTGCTTTGCGAAATATAAATGGGTTTTTCTAAAAACAAAAAGCCACGTGAAAATATATTATGAAATTACAGAAATTCAAAGAGTCGCATCATTGATTCCAGTTAACAATTTATTTGAAATAAATTTGCATATAATACTATTTTGTAATATTAAGTTCTTATGTAGTCTGTTGAAACTATTGTCAGTGGTGTAACAACCTTGAAGGTCAATATTTTCACACTTGTTTCATGCAATATGTCAGTGTCCTCACATTATTATTATTTCCTATTTTCAAATATGAGTAAACAATACTAAACATGTTTAATTATTTTCATAAATGTATATCCTATTTTGGCGAAAAGAATGAAATGTTTACATTTGGTATTTTGTTCAATACATTTGCAAGGAAAGCTCACGTTAGGGCTGGGCTCTCCGAGAAAGCTAATGTGTGAAGTGAACTGAAGTAATGTGGTTTGATTGATTGATTGAGACTTTTATTAGTAGGTTGCACAGTGAAGTACATATTCCGTACAATTGACCGCTAAATGGTAACACCCGAATAAGTTTTTCAACTTGTTTAAGTCGGGGTCCACTTAAATTGATTCATGATACAGATATATACTATCAGATATATACTATCATCATAATACAGTCATCACACAAGATAATCACATTGAATTATTTACATTATTTACAATCAGGGGTGTGGAGGGGGGGTAGGATATGGACAGCAAGTAGTGGACATAGAGAGAGAGAGAGAGAGAGAGAGAGAGAGAGAGAGAGAGAGAGAGAGAGAGAGAGAGAGATCAGAAGGCATAAGAAAAAGAAAAAGTATCTGCATTTGATTGTTTACATTTTATTATTAGCAAGGAGGGTGTTAGTTTAGGGTTGTAGCTGCCTGGAGGTGAACTTTTATTGCGGTTTTGAAGGAGGATAGAGATGCCCTTTCTTTTATACCTGTTGGGAGCGCATTCCACATTGATGTGGCATAGAAAGAGAATGAGTTAAGACCTTTGTTAGTTCGGAATCTGAGTTTAACGTGGTTAGTGGAGCTCCCCCTGGTGTTGTGGTTATGGCGGTCATTTACGTTAAGGAAGTAGTTTGACATGTACTTTGGTATCAGGGAGGTGTAGCGGATTTTATAGACTAGGCTCAGTGCAAGTTGTTTAACTCTGTCCTCCACCTTGAGCCAGCCCACTTTAGAGAAGTGGGTAGGAGTGAGGTGGGATCTGGGGTGGAGGTCTAGAAGTAACCTGACTAGCTTGTTCTGAGATGTTTGGAGTTTAGATTTGAGGGTTTTGGAGGTGCTAGGGTACCAGGAGGTGCATGCGTAATCGAAAAAAGGGTTGAACGAGAGTTCCCGCCAGAATCCTCAAGGTGCTTTTGTTGACCAGAGAGGAAATTCTGTAGAGAAATCTCGTTCGTTGGTTAACCTTTTTGATTACCTTGGTAATACTGAAGATAATAACACTGATCGATGTGACACCTGTGGATGTGAAATGAACTAAAATACTGTTGGGACTGAACCATATACAGTGATTCATTAGGATAATTGGGTTATGTATGTTATATTAATGATGTTTTCATGTCTTTAAACACTAAAATATTTTCTTTGTTAATTTTAGCATGTTAAATTGGTGAAAAACCAGGAGCTTCGGGAGGCGTTGCCCCCCTTGTCCCCCCACCAGGGCACCGCCCTGGACCTTCGTCCCCCAGACCCCCGGAAATTTTTTCAGTCTTTTTCATTGTGGTCAAATCACATGCCTGCATAAATTATAGGAAAAAAAACAGATAATACAAAAATACCCTATTTTCGGACCATAGGGCACACCTATTCAGGTCTATTTTCATACAAAAGGTGCACCGGATTATAGAGCGCATTAAAGGAGTCATATTAATATGATTTTTTTCTGAATGTAAAACACTTCCTTGTGGTCTACATAACAGCACTTTGAACAAAATGGATCATTTGGTCAAAAGAACTACTTAACGCCGCATAAAAAGTTGCATTTTTTTCTCGGCTTCTCCCCCGAGCACAAGAGGGGAAAAAAACCACGCGAGTCGCCTTAATGCATCTTTGTCCTCGGTCTAAGCTGCCGAGCACGGGAGCACAGCCCCGCGCTGTAAGTAACCAGAGACAAACCTCGGGGCCACGCACAAAGCAGCCCTGTGTTCTCCACACAGAGTGCTTTATCCCAGTGTGTCGGCATTTTGGATGGTTATAAATAGTTGTAATTAGTTCGCTCGGGAGTCTCTTTTCTTACCCGGCCTTTTTTATGGCCCGAGCTAATAAGTCTGACTTTAAACCAGCAATAAGGCTTTAACGACTGAGGGTATCTTCTCGTGACAGCTCTGATTGGGTGATGAAGACCACGGAACGTCACGGCTCTGTTGGTTTTGTAAGAAACACAAAAGGAGGGATGAGAAGAAGCTGACGGCACACGAGGATATGATGTAACATTGCTCTCTTTACAAATTGTACTTTAATGGCCAGTTTTGTACGCCACCATTTTTCAGAAGAAAAGTGTGGATCTCTGGTCACGGGTGCATAGTAAAGTAAACACTCTTAAAGTGCTAGAAAACTCATATCAGCAATGACTTCCGCAATGACAGAACGCGGCCGATCGCTTTGTAGGAAACACTAACGGGTGGAAGTCACTCTTTAAAAATAACATATTTCAAAATAAGAGTCTCTGCATAAAGGCGCATACGCATGGAGCATCCTTAACAAATTAAAGCATCCACAACTAAACAAATGTAAGGAAACACTTTGTAAAAGGTCTCTTTGCCGTGAGGGTTCTCCTGAGTCCGAAAGATCCTCGGTGAGCCCGGTAGACAGTTTGTATACAGTCTTTTTTTTATTTAAACTCAACAGTCTGGAATTGCTTTTCAGCAGTCTCTGTTAGGCGTGTCGCTCTCGCTCTCTCCCCAGCTCCCAACTCCACCCTCCACCCTTGTGTCTCGTGCCGGCTGCTGCTAATGAAGGCGGCAGGTGATTAGATAACAAGGCCCACCTGGGCCATCCACTCACCTGTCGCTGTCTTCGCCGGGTCTAACTTTACAGAAGTATCTTGATTCCTATTTAATACGATTCTAGGTCAATTCATAGTTTTCCAGAATCTCTCCACAAATTGTACTTTAATGGTGAGTTTTTGTACACAACCATTTTTCAGAAGAAAAGTGTAGATCTCTATAAAAAGTGGCTGCCTGTGTACAGTACTTTGCAAAACTCCGAAGCTGACGTCCATCCATTTTCTACGGTTTGTCCCTCTCGGACAGATGTCGTAATTGTCTAAATTGCAGAGTTGGTCATGGGTGCATAGTAAAGTAAACACTCTCGAAGTGCTAGAAAATTCATTTTAGCAATGACTTCCGCACTGACAGAACGCGGCTGATCACATCGTAAGGAACACTAAAGGGTGGAAGTCACTCCTTAAAAATAACATATTTCAAAATAAGAGTCTGCATAAAGGCGCATACGCATGGAGCATCCTTAACACATATCTATTGCGGTCCAAATTTATCAGTGGCAGGCTGCCACAACTAAACAAATGTAAGGGAAACACTTTGTAAAAGGTCTCTTTGCCGTGAGGGTTCTCCTGAGTCCGAAAGATCCTCGGTGAGCCCGGTAGACAGTTTGTATACAGTCTTTTTTTTATTTAAACACAACAGTCTGGAATTGCTTTTCAGCAGTCTCTGTTAGGCGTGTCGCTCTCGCTCTCTCCCCAGCTCCCAACTCCAACTCCACCCTCGTGTCTCGTACCGGCTGCTGCTAATGAAGGCGACAGGTGATTAGATAACAAGGCCCACCTGGGCCATCCACTCACCTGTTGCTGTCTTCGAGGCCGGTCCTTGCACACCTTGTTCCGCGGCAGGCCCGCAGGCCACGCCCCCCTCCACACACTTATGTTAGTAAGAGTGAGGGCCGGGTCTAACTTTACAGAAGAATATTGATTCCTATTTAATATGATTCTAGGTCAATTCATAGTTTTACAGAATCTCTCCACAAATTGTACTTTAATGGTGAGTTTTTGTACGCAACCATTTTTCAGAAGAAAAGTGTAGATCTCTATAAAAAGTGGCTGCCTGTGTACAGTACTTTGCAAAACTCCGAAGCTGACGTCCATCCATTTTCTACGGCTTGTCCCTCTCGGACAGATTGACGTAATTGTCTAAATTGCAGAGTTGGTCATGGGTGCATAGTAAAGTAAACACTCTCGAAGTGCTAGAAAATTCATTTTAGCAATGACTTCCGCACTGACAGAACGCGGCTGATCACATCGTAAGGAACACTAAAGGGTTGGAAGTCACGCTTTAAAAAATAACATATTTCAAAATAAGAGTCTCTGCATAAAGGCGCATACGCATGGAGCATCCTTAACAAATCTCTATTGCGGTCCAAATTTATCAGTGGCGGACTGCCACAACTAAACAAATGTAAGGGAAACACTTATGTTAGTAAGAGTGAGTGCCGGGTCTAACTTTACAGTCCGAAAAATACGGTACTTGTAAGAAACGTAGTTTATTTGCCGCCACGTAGGCGAGGATTGCGGACTTCGAAGCAGGTTTGCGCCATGGAGCGACGCCACATTGCGTTGTGGACACTCTCCTTCGCTTGTCGCTGTAAAATTAGCGGGGCACAGCTAGAATGTGTCGTCAACATGCATCACCGTGGTATTAAGGGCTCTATTGAAGGCCAAATTCATTTATTGTATGTCGTCTAAAATGTGTTGAATTTGCAGCACTGAACAGCGTGTTTGTACAACGTGCTGCACAATGTTATCAACATTAACCTCAGCAAGGTTCACAGATGACAGTTCAGTCAAATGTGACTTGCTGACTTTTCCATTGCCAGATTCCTGCTCCTTCAGAGAATCTATTGATTTAGTTCTGACCCCGCTTCAACTTGTGCTGATTATATATTCCCTTCCTGCTGCAATGTGTCATAAGTACAGGCTGCCTGACTGAGTTCTCTCCTCTGAGTAGGAGTGTGCGATGTTAGGGTGGGGGAAGCACTTTTTCCTCTTGTATTAAGTCAAGAACATTCAGAAAAGGTCAGATTTCAGAGTTAAATCTGTTTTCCATTACTGTACTTGACGTTTCCTTACACCGGAGAAAAAGTGGAATCGCTTTGCAATCTATGGAGACCGTCGGTCCGAAGCAAAGGGAGGCAAAAGAGCGGAGAAGGTTAGACGGAGAGACGTGGAAGGTTAAAAGCAAAGAAAGCAGAGAAGTGTCCAGGAGGAGTGCCTAGTCCCAGAGAAACAATTGGATTAGCAGCAGAGAGGTTTTGTTAAATTAGCTGATGCCTGAGAAAACCGAATGATGGGATGATGGTTGTGTACTTCTTCTCTTCTCTCTGTGCACCCTTTGACACTCAAAATCTCATCGTGTCCTTAATATGTGACCAGAACCGTGTTTGTCACAGTAGATCTAAGAGTACTCCGAGAGGTCTGGTTACTGGCTAAATATAGTGTAGTGATTGGGGTTTTATTGTGTGTATGCTTCCTGTTTTTGGTATGTGGTTACCCTTCTGTTACTGTTGTCCATACATTGCGTGAGGTGGTTGTAGTGGAGTGTAATTTGTTAAGATGATACCCAAAAAACAAAGAGCACTGATCAAGGTACTCAAGCTCGCCACTGCTGCACCAAATTCTGGGCCCCCGTACACTCCTAGCGGACTCCCTATCCCAGCCTAGACCCAACATCGCTGTCCCATACACACACCCTACCTGAATCAATCAATCACTGTTTATTTATACAGCCCTAAATCACAAGTGTCTCAAAGGGCTGTACAAACCACCACGACATCCTCAGTTCAGAGCCCACAAAAGGGCAAGGAAAAACTCACAACCCAGTGGGATGTCAATAAGACTGACTATGAGAAACTTTGGAGAGGACTGCAGATGTGGGTGACCCCCCCTAGCATAATATTGTGAAAGTCCAGTCCATAGTGAATCTAACATAATAGTGAAAGTCCAGTCCATAGTGGATCTAACATAATAGTGAAAGTCCAGTCCATAGTGGATCTAACATAATAGTGAGAGTCCAGTCCATAGTGTATCCAACATAATAGTGAGGGTCCAGTCCATAGTGGATCTAACATAATAGTGAGAGTCCAGTCCATAGTGGATCTAACATAATAGTGAGAGTCCAGTCCATAGTGTATCCAACATAATAGTGAGGGTCCAGTCCATAGTGGATCTAACATAATAGTGAGAGTCCAGTCCATAGTGTATCCAACATAATAGTGAGGGTCCAGTCCATAGTGTATCTAACATAATAGTGAGGGTCCAGTCCATAGTGGATCTAACATAATAGTGAGAGTCCAGTCCATAGTGGATCTAACATAATAGTGAGAGTCCAGTCCATAGTGGATCTAACATAATAGTGAAAGTCCAGTCCATAGTGGATCTAACATAATAGTGAGAGTCCAGTCCATAGTGGATCTAACATAATAGTGAAAGTCCAGTCCATAGTGGATCTAACATAATAGTAAGAGTCCAGTCCATAGTGGATCTAACATAATAGTGAAAGTCCAGTCCATAGTGGATCTAACATAATAGTGAGAGTCCAGTCCATAGTGTATCCAACATAATAGTGAGGGTCCAGTCCATAGTGTATCTAACATAATAGTGAGGGTCCAGTCCATAGTGGATCTAACATAATAGTGAGAGTCCAGTCCATAGTGGATCTAACATAATAGTGAGAGTCCAGTCCATAGTGGATCTAACATAATAGTGAAAGTCCAGTCCATAGTGGATCTAACATAATAGTGAGAGTCCAGTCCATAGTGGATCTAACATAATAGTGAGAGTCCAGTCCATAGTGGATCTAACATAATAGTGAAAGTCCAGTCCATAGTGGATCTAACATAGTATTGTGAGAGTCCAGTCCATAGTGGATCTAACATAATAGTGAAAGTCCAGTCCATAGTGGATCTAACATAATAGTGAAAGTCCAGTCCATAGTGGATCTAACATAATAGTGAGAGTCCAGTCCATAGTGGATCTAACATAATAGTGAAAGTCCAGTCCATAGTGGATCTAACATAATAGTAAGAGTCCAGTCCATAGTGGATCTAACATAATAGTGAAAGTCCAGTCCATAGTGGATCTAACATAATAGTGAGAGTCCAGTCCATAGTGGATCTAACATAATAGTGAGAGTCCAGTCCATAGTGGATCTAACATAATAGTGAAAGTCTAGTCCATAGTGGATCTAACATAATAGTGAGAGTCCAGTCCATAGTGGATCTAACATAATAGTGAGAGTCCAGTCCATAGTGGATCTAACATAATAGTGAAAGTCCAGTCCATAGTGGATCTAACATAATAGTGAAAGTCCAGTCCATAGTGGATCTAACATAATAGTGAAAGTCCAGTCCATAGTGGATCTAACATAATAGTGAGAGTCTAGTCCATAGTGGATCTAACATAATAGTGAAAGTCCAGTCCATAGTGGATCTAACATAATAGTGAAAGTCCAGTCCATAGTGGATCTAACATAATAGTGAAAGTCCAGTCCATAGTGGATCTAACATAATAGTGAAAGTCCAGTCCATAGTGGATCTAACATAACAGTGAAAGTCCAGTCCATAGTGGATCTAACATAATAGTGAAAGTCCAGTCCATAGTGGATCTAACATAATAGTGAAAGTCCAGTCCATAGTGGATCTAACATAATAGTGAAAGTCCAGTCCATAGTGGATCATAGGTGAAACGACACAATTTCAACCACAATCACAGTGGTTGAAAAATCACTGCTTTAATGCGCCCTATAAACCGGTGCGCCTTTTGTATTAAAAAAGATTGAAAATAGACCATTCATCGGCAGTGCGCCTTATAATCCGGTGCGTCCTATGGTCCGGGAAATATGGTAGGTGTGGGAAACAGGGCAAAAGATGTGATGCTGAGGCTGCCGCTGCCAAAGGGTGGGGATCACTTCCATGAGTCCAAATGGATTTCACAGCTGGGTTTGACTGCGGCGTCAAGTTGCATCTCTCACCAAAAAGACACACCTTGCACTCGCAAAGGAAATGTGAGATTCCTCAGACTCTCCCAGCGTTGGCTGTGTCTCCCCCTATTACTTGATGCTTTTCCCTGTGTGCTCTTCAACCGCTTTCTGCAGTGAACAGCTGTGCTTTCCAGGAAACCAGAGAATGCTTGGCGTCGATCCTAAGTGGGTTTGATGTAGAACGGAAAAGAAAAAAAAAATTGGCCTGAATCGATCTGAATCGCATATTATTTTATTCAGCCGCGTACATGTGACTTGGTTAAATTGGTTGTATATGAAAGTATGTTCTTAAAGGCCTACTGAAAGCCACTACTAGCGACCACGCAGTCTGAAAGTTTATATATCAATGATGAAATCTTAACATTGCAACACATGCCAATACGGCCGGGTTAACTTATAAAGTGCAATTTTAAATTTCCCGCCACACTTCCGGCTGAAAACGTCTATGTATGATGACGTATGCGCGTGACGTCAATGGTTAAAACGGAAGTATTTGGACACATTGTATCCAATACAAAAAGCTCTGTTTTCATCTCAAAATTCCACAGTATTCTGGACATCTGTGTTGGTGAATCTTTTGCAATTTGTTTAATGAACAATGGAGACTGCAAAGAAGAAAGCTGTAGGTGGGATCGGTGTATTAGCGGCCGGTTGCAGCAACACAACCAGGAGGACTTTGAGTTGGATAGCAGACACGCTATCCGACGCTAGCCGCCGACCGCATCGATGATCGGGTGAAGTCCTTCGTCGCGCCGTCGATCGCTGGAACGCAGGTGAGCACGGGTGTTGATGAGCAGATGAGGGCTGGCTGGCGTAGGTGGATAGCTAATGTTTTTAGCATAGCTCTGACGAGGTCCCGTAGCTAAGTTAGCTTCAATGGCGTCGTTAGCAACAGCATAGCTAGGCTTTGACAGGCGGCACAGCATTAACCGTGTGGTTACATGTCCAGTGTTTGGTTCGGTGTCTCCTGATAGTAGTATTGTTGATCTTCTGTCTGTCCTTCCAGTCAGGGGCTTATTTCTTTTGTTTCTATCTGCATTTAAGCACGATGCTATCACGTTAGCTCCGTAGCTAAAGTGCTTCGCCGATGTATTGTCGTGGAGATAAAAGTCACTGTGAATGTCCATTTCGCGTTCTCGACTCTCATTTTCAAGAGGATATAGTATCCGAGGTGGTTTAAAATACAAATCCGTGATCCACAATAGAAAAAGGAGAAAGGTACAAGGGCTCATTGGATTCCACACTAAGTTACGGTCAGAGCGAAAAAAGATACGTCCTGCACTGCACTCCAGTCCTTCACTCTCACGTTCCTCATCCACGAATCTTTCATCCTCGCTCAAATTAATGGGGTAGTCGTCGCTTTCTCGGTCCGAATCGCTCTCGCTGCTGGTATAAACAATGGGGAAATGTGAGGAGCCTTTCAACCTGCGACGTCACGCTACTTCCGGTACAGGCAAGGCTTTTTTTATCAGCGACCAAAAGTTGCGAACTTTATCGTCAATGTTCTCTACTAAATCCTTTCAGCAAAAATATGGCATTATCGCAAAATGATCAAGTATGACACATAGAATGGATCTGCTATCCCCGTTTAAATAAGAAAATTTATTTTCAGTAGGCCTTTAATGATCAATGTTTATTCACAGTTGCATTGTAGACAAACACAGGCTATCCTTAAATCGCAGTAAAACTAAGACGATGCCGTTTGGTAACAACAGGAGAGAAGGTCAAACAGGAATAATAAACTTGAAGTCTTATAAAAAAAACATACAACATGATGTAGCAATAAATACATCAATAATGAATAACGCAAAATATGTTCTGAACTAAAAAAATCACTCCATATCATCTACTGCTCACTAGTGTTACCATAACTGAGTTATTGTGTAGAAACTAGGGTTGTCTCGATACCAATATTTTATATTATACCTAAATGTATTTCGGTACTTTTTTAAATAAAGGGGCCCACAAAAAATGGCATTATTGGCTTTATTCTAACAAAAAATCTTAGGGTTTTTGATTGATTGATTGAAACTTTTATTAGTAGATTGCACAGGGAAGTACAAATTCCGTACAATTGACCACTAAATGGTAACACCCCAATAAGTTTTTCAACTTGTTTAAGTCAGGGTCCAAGTAAATCAGGGGTGTCCAAAGTGCGGCCAGGGGGCCATTTGCGGCCCGCAGCTAATTGTTCACCGGCCCGCCACACATTCTGGAAATACTATTGTAAAAATAAAAAAGAACATTAAAAAAAGTGGAATGAGTTGAAATCTAACGAGAAAAAGTTGCAATGTTGACACAAAAGCTGCCATGCAGGCTGTTTTTTTTTCTTTTGTCTTTTTTCATTTTTCTTTTTTTGCCATTGCTCAAAAAAAAGAAATAATGACAAAAAATCCATGTTATAATGAATTATTGTCAGGGCTCCAATTACTTCAAATATTTCACTTTAGAATGTTTTATGTGGTAAATATTGCATATTTTGTGTAATAGCCATATAAAAACATCAAAGTTTTCTTTGACAAAAGCGCATAAAACAAACAAAATAATAGTTCCAGCATAAAATGGACAGATATAGCTGAAGTTGTTCTCGTAACTTAAGTGTTGAAAGTAAAAGAAAAACCTAATAAAAATGTATCACTTTATGAGTGGGGCACCTTTTGGATCCCAAATATGTTTAGTGATTTTTTATTTATCTTTTCACTGTGATTACTCAAAAATATGAAATAATTAAAATCAATGGTGTCCTGCATTATTGATCTTTTAGGGCTCTAATTACTAAATACTGCATATTTCAGTTTTACTATAAAAAAACTAAGTTGTTTTTGACAGAAAAGCCATAAAACATTGTTTTTTAATTTGTATTACTTTATATCAACTTGAAGTTGATATAGAGATTTACTGTAATCGTTAAATAATTTAAAAAATAATAATAATCTGACTTATTTTTAACATTTTAATGACTGAGACCCTTTATGGTCCCCGGGACCCCTAAAGGTAAAATAAATAAAAAATCCATATATTTTGTTATGGTTTGAAAATGAAAAATATCAAAATGGCCCCCACATGCTTTAATTTTTCTGTGTGCGGCCCTCAGTGGAAAAAGTTTGGACACCCCTGAAGTAAATCAATTCACATTGAACATATGTTTATTATTGCAATCGGAGAACAATTTTGTCCTTAAATTCAATAGTGAACATACGAGACAACTTGTCTTTTAGTAGTAAGTAAACAAAGAAAGGCTCCTAATTAGTCTGCTGACATATGCAGTAACATATTGTGTCATTTATACACCTATTATTGTGTCTACATTACGAGGGACAAGCTTAAAAAAATGTATTATTAATCCACTCGTTCATTTACTGTTAGTATCTGCTTACTTTCTGTGTCAAAAAGGTTGGAAAAAATAAGAATAAAGATAGCAGAGTCGTCCTGAGGAGGAGGTCTATGACTCACTAAATTCCTTAATATACACTCGCGGAGATATTTCTAGATTCCAAATGACCATAATGTATTTTCACTAGAGATGTCTGATAATGGCTTTTTTGCCGATATTGTCCAACTCTTAATTACAGATTCCGATATCAACCGATACCGATATATACAGTCGTGGAATTAACACATTATTATGCCTAATTTTGTTGTGATGCCCCGCTGGATGCATTAAACAATGTAACAAGGTTTTCCAAAATAAGTCAACTCCAGTTATGGAAAAAAATGCCAACATGGCACTGCCATATTTATTATTGAAGTCACAAAGTGCATTATTTTTTTTAACATGCCTCAAAACAGCAGCTTGGAATTTAGGACATGCTCTCCCTGGTTTGAGCATGAGGAGGTTGAGTTGGGGGGGGGGGGGGGGGTAGTGCTGCAAGGGGTTCTGGGTATTTGTTCTGTTGTGTTTATGTTGTGTTACGGTGCGGATGTTCTCCCGAAATGTGTTTGTCATTCTTGTTTGGTGTGGGTTCACAGTGTGGCGCATATTTGTAACAGTGTTAAAGTTGTTTTTACGGACACCCTTTAGTGTGACCTGTATGGCTGTTGACCAAGTATGCTTTGCATTTACTTATGAGTGTGAAAAGCCGTAGATATTATGTGATTGGGCCGGCACGCAAAGGCAGTGCCTTTAAGGTTTATTGGCTTCTCCCTACGGCCGTGTACACAGCTGCGTTTTAAAAAGTCATACATTTTACTTTTTGAAACCGATACCGATAATTTTGAAACCGATACCGATAATTTCCGATATTACATTTTAAAGCTTTTATTGGCCGATAATATCAGCAGTCCGATATTATCGGACATCTCTAATTTTCACAAACAAAAATACGACTATTTATGCTTGCAGTTGCCAGGCAACATTAACTCTGATACCTCTGTTACCTCTGCGCACTTCATGCCATGATTACCTCTGCGCACTTCATGCCATGATTACCTCTGCGCACTTCATGCCATGATTACCTCTGCGCACTTCATGCCATGATTACCTCTACTCTCTTCATGCCATGCCACAGTAAGTGTTTTGTCTCATGTCCATAGTTTTTTTTTCCCCAAGTGCTAGTTTTAGTTTTCATAGCCAAGTTTGTTCTCCGCCTTGTGCGCGCCTTTTGTTTGTTCTTTTGTTAGTTCTTTTGTTAGTGTAAAAATAAATCATGTCCTTACCTTCACGCCACGTCCGGTCCAATTCTCTTGCATCTCGGGAAAACAAACCCCGCCATAGTCCAGGTCTTGACATTGATAGAGTTTTGAGCCCCGTGTGTAATGTTCTATATTTTCAATGGAACATATAAAAAGTTGGTGTTGTTTACTTGAGTCGTATCGCAGTCTACACGTATCTCTTATGTTTGACTGCCATCATATTGCAGTCTACACATATCCCTTATGTTTGACTACCATCTACTGGTCACACTTATCATTACACCATGTACCAAACAAAATT
>NC_084745.1:48332457-48427457 GCF_033978785.1 Entelurus aequoreus
GTTCACCTGTGGGATGTTCCAAATAAGTGTTTGATGAGCATTCCTCAACTTTATCAGTATTTATTGCCACCTTTCCCAACTTCTTTGTCACGTGTTGCTGGCATCAAATTCTAAAGTTAATGATTATTTGCAACAAAAAAAAAAGTTTATCAGTTTGAACATCAAATATGTTGTCTTTGTAGCATATTCAATTGAATATGGGTTGAAAAGGATTTGCAAATCATTGTATTCTGTTTATATTTACATCTAACACAATTTCCCAACTCATATGGAAACGGGGTTTGTAGAATAGAATAGAAAGTACTTTATTGATCCCTGGGGCAAATTCAGCACCACAGTTCGCTCACAATAAACACTTAACACTTTGTGAATAACATAAATACAGTCTACTATACAGCATTATTCACATGTGAATAATATAAATACAGTCTACTATACAGCATTATTCACATGTGAATAATATGAATACAGTCTATTATACAGCATTATTCACATGTGAATAATATAAATACAGTGTATTATCCAGCATTATTCACATGTGAATAATATTAATACAGCCCATTATACAGCATTATTCACATGAGAATAATATAAATACAGTCTATTATACAGCATTATTCACATGAGAATAATATAAATACAGTCTATTTACAGCATTATTCACATGTGAATTATATACATACAGTCTATTATACAGCATTATTCACATGTGAACGATATAAATACAGTCTATTATACAGAATTATTCACATGTGAATGATATAAATACAGTCTATTATACAGCATTATTCACACGTGAATAATATAAATAGTCCATTATACAGCATTATTCACACGTGACTATTATAAATACAGTCTATTATACAGCATTATTCACATGTGACTATTGTAAATACAGTCTATTATACAACATTATTCACATGTGAATATTATAAATAGTCTATTATACAGCATTATTCACATGTGAATAATATAAATACAGTCTATTATACAGCATTATTCACATGTGAATAATATAAATACAGTCTATTATACAGCATTAATCACACGTGAATAATATAGTCTATTATACAACATTATTCACTTGTGAATAATATGAATAGTCTATTATACAGCATTATTCACACGTGGATAATATAAATACAGTCTATTATACAGCATTATTCACATGTGAATAATATAAATACATTCTATTATACAGCATTAGTCACACGTGAATAATATAAATACAGTCTATTATACAGCATTATTCACAACATGGGAATATTATAAATACAGTCTATTATACAACATTATTCACATGTGAATAATATAAATACAGTCCATTATACAGCATTATTCACACGTGAATAATAAATATACAGTCTATTATACAGCATTATTCACACGTGACTATTATAAATACAGTCTATTATACAGCATTATTCACACGTGAATAATATAAATACAGTATATTATACAGCATTATTCACATGCGGATATTATAAATACAGTCTATTATACAGCATTATTCACATGTGAATAATATAAATGCAGTCTATTAAACAGCATTATTCACATGTGAATAATATCAATACAGTCTATTATACAGCATTATTCACATGTGAATAATATAAATACAGTCTATTATACAGCATTATTCAAATGTGAATAATATAAATACAGTCTATTATACATTTAAGTACAGTCAAAAAGGAACATATGCATTATACAGTCTGATGGATGCACAATAGTTTGAATATGTTTTTTTCCCCCTCACAACCTGGGGTTAGAGGTCTTTGCTGCCCAACACTGCTGTAAAAGGACAGGGTGAACTGTCACATGTATGTAAACTACACCTTGTAACAGGAGAGAAGATCGAATACTTTTTCTTTCCAGTGCCATCTGGTGGATGTGGTGTACCTAATATTGGGTCTGGTGACATTTAGGGTGGTCTCGGAGTAAAAGTCTGTTTGTCCTTTGTGTTAGACGTTGAGGTGAATTCAGGCCACAGCCCTGATTGTGTTTGTCCTAATGACATAGATTGGAGATTGACCACCGGCTGTTCAGAGATCAGTCATCACATCAACCCACACCCCACTAAGTGATGCTCTTAATCTTTCCCACAGGTCTTGATGAGATTGAAGTCCTGACTCTGCTAAATACCACAGCTCTGGGGGGAATTGGCAAACCTTTGAAAAGAAAGAGACAGAAAAGGAGGAACTTAGACTGTATGGATTACAAATAGCAAAATGCAGTCAAAGGATACCTTTTTTTAAAAAAAAACTTTTGGACTAATCAATTAGGAGTTGACTTTATTTGTTTCTTGTTGTCTTATTTTGTCTTTGCAGCTTGTTTCAGTAGGATTATTATTATTATTTTTTTACAGCTAACTGAGATCTTTGGTGTTCGGGTCTGTGGGACCCGTTTTCATTTTTTACTTAAAGAAAAATGATACAATTAATTAATTTTTCCAATGGATACTCACTGACTTTGGCTCATTTTCTGTGAAGAACATGTATCAGAATACATATTTAATGACCACACACCATACACCCTCCCTACACATTTCTATTACATATAAGATGTCCGGGGCTAAAAAAAGTGTGGAAATTGATGTTCTGTGTACCACACACACACACACACACACACACACACACACACACACACACACACACACACACACACACACACACACACACACACACACACACACACACACACACACACACACACACAGCAGGCCTAGACAGGAGGAGGACAGAGTGTAGGTACACAGAACATCAGAGGGTCAAATGTGCGACAAAATGAGAGCAGACAGTGTTGACAAACAATGTTGCAACCTTGTGTGGGAACCGCAGGTGCAGAAACACAAAAGAAGAATCCCTGTGGGATGAAGAATCTAGCAGATACATTTTCCGTGCAACGTTCATATTGTCGTTACTCAGCCAGCGTTTGTGGGTCTGATGGACCCGTTGCATTTTGTGGCTTTTAATGCCTCACAATCAAACACTTTTATGTTAAAATACTGAACAGATGTTTATTGGGATAAGGTAAACATCTGTTCAGTATTTTAACATGAAAGTACAGTACACAAACTTACTGATCTGTGGCCGGTCAATCGGCACATATCTAATTAATTGTGTTTGCAACCCTCCCAGAGTGTTGTTAGCATAATATCCTTAGACTTTTAGCACACAATGGCATGAACTATGCCCGCAAACTCATTAGCTTTGTTTGTTTTTAGCTAATGATAGCCATTTTGGCTAGCTTTACGTTAGCTGTTATTGAATGTTTTTTTTTTTACATCATCCTGAAAACATGCCTGCAAATTGTTAAGTGCTTCTGCTTTTGTGTACGTGCATATAATCAGTAATTGTGAAAAATATAGACATTTAAAAGATATGTACACTATGCTGTGTTAAACCACAAAGGGTAACTAACATTAGCTAGCTGGGGGTTTTCTTGTTAAAGGTTAAGATTTGTTTTACTTTGAACGAGTTGCAAACAGCCCTTTTAAATAAATATATTTAAAAAGAGGACAATAAATGTTGACACATTTGTTGTCGTTACCTAAAGCTGATGACATGCATTGAATGGAATAAGAGAGTATAGTATTAAAGTTCTAATATGACATTTTAGAGAGAGAAAAAATCATCTTCCTATTCTATTTACCATGAATTGATTAACGTGGACTTAAACAAGTTGAAAAACTTATTGGGGTGTTACCATTTAGTGGTCAATTGTACGGAATATGTACTGTACTGTGCAATCTACTAATAAAAGTCTCAATCAATCAATCAAACTGTATGGAAATGGTGGAGTTTCTTACTTACTCAGTTTTGTGCTCTTTTGAAGAAATAAGTTGGAGGCGAACTTTGCAGTTCGCTAGCGTGTGTTAGCTATTTTTCTGAGACTCTTAATTTGTTAGCACGGGCAGGATGTAGCAGTGCTTTTATTGGGAAAACCCGAACTGTGCAGTTGGTTTGGACTCTTGATGGCAGGTGTGTTTTTTTTCTTCCGTTTAACTGAACTTGCTAAGTATTTATTTCTTCTTCAAGGCAGTTTATTTGTCGTAATAAAGGTGAATATTACAAAACCCCAAAACAGTGAAGTTGGCACGTTGTGTAACTAGTAAATAAAAACAGTACAATGATTTGCAAATCCTTTTCAACTTATATTCTGTCAGGTTCAAACACTGATGACATCTATTAAACAAGACAAAGAAGCAAGGAATTAAACAGAGACAGAATTCAATTTGGCTCAATTGAGGAGAAACCTCTGGGCTGTACTCTTGTACAGTCTCCAGATTGTACGCCACCTCTTCTATTTGGACTTTCCCTGATTACATGGCAACAGCTGTTTATAAGGGACGGGGGTCGTAAACAGCCATCACTTTTGGTTACAGAACAGTTCAAAGAAAAGGTCGTAAACAGTTCACAGAAAAGGTCGTAAAACAGTTCAAAGAAGCTGTACCAGGAGGGGAGTCTGGTCCTGCTTCCTCTTGACTTTGTAGATCTCGGGTTAAGACTATATCTTTCTGTTGATTTCAATACATGAAAGAAACAGAACACCTTCATGTTGCTTCCCATCCTACACAGTGGAGTTTTACAAGCCTTCTTCTTGGTAGGATTAAAGACAACTTTTGTCTGCTCGCCGCGACTACATTGAAACAAAGTTTTGTGATAACTTAGATACAATTATTCTGACATATTCAATTGAATAGACTGCAAAGACAAGATATTTAATGTTCGAACTGAAAAACTTATTTTTTTTGTGTGCAAATAATCCTTAACTTAGAATTTAATGGCAGCAACACATTGCAAAAAAGTTGTCACAGGGGCATTTTTACCACTGTGTTACATGGCCTTTCCTTTTAACAACACTCTGTAAACGTTTGGAGTAAACTGACGAGGCCAATTTTTGAAGCTTTTCAGGTGGAATTATTTCCCATTCTTGCTTGATGTACAGCTTAAGTTGTTCAACAGTCTGTGGTATTTTAGGCTTCATAATGCGCCACACATTTTCAATGGGAGACAGGTCTGAACTAAAGGCAGGCCAGTCTAGTACCCGCATTCTTTTACTATGAATGTTGCGGCGATCTGTGGGCGGAGGTTTGCCTGTGAGCGTGTGCTGATGACATCAGCCTCACCTCTCCACAGTGGAGCGCACAGGTAAGCACAATCAACCTAATTGGCAGCTCACGCCAGCACCCCAGAAATGTTTGGCTGCTCAGAACTTTGTCCAGTGGTCTTGCAGAGCAGCTGATCATGCTAAATCATTGGACTACAACGCATGGGGAAAAGGAAAAGATCAAAGAGGCTACCGGTAAGCTCACGTCTTTTTACTGGGCCGAAACCAACTGTTTGGATGCAATTGAAGGCTGTAGCGCACAGAGGCCGAGGTCTGTGCTTGTGGAGTAAACAAATCATATGTATTGCTTTGTTAAATGTGTTGCCTGTTGAGAGGTTAAAAGGTGTTGTAACACATGGCTTTGCATTGTCTTGCTGAAATAAGCAGGGGCGTCTATGATAACATGGCATCATATGTTGCTCCAAAACCTGTATGTACCTTTCAGCATTAATGGTGCCTCCACAGATGTGTAAGTTACCCATGTCTTGGGCACTAATACACCCCCATACCATCACAGAAATGTTGTTCTTAAACTGTTGGACGATTTGATCAGGCATTTGTTGACAAAGTGGTGACCCTCGCCCCATCTTTGTTTGTGAATGACTGAGCATTTCATGGAAGCTTTTTTTTATACCAAATCATGGCACCCACCTGTTCCCAATTAGCCAGTTCACCCGTGGGATGTTCCAAATAAGTGTTTGATGAGCATTGCTCAAATTTATCAGTCTTTTTTGCCACTTGTGCCAGCTTTTTTTGAAACATGTTGCAGGCATCAAATTCCAAATGAGCTAATATTTGCAAAAAATAACAAAGTTCACCAGTTTGAACATTAAATATCTTGTCTTTGTAGTCTATTCAATTGAATATAAGTTGAAAAGGATTTGCAAATCATTGTATTCTGTTTTTATTTACCATTTACACAACGTGCCAACTTCACTGGTTTTGGGATTCGTAATTGGTAGATTGCAATAAAAAATATATCATATTTCTGAGCTGCTGCACATTATCATTGTTATCTTAACCCTTGTGCAACCTTCAGATTGACTACACACACTTTCTCTTCCGATCCAAAAGAGACTGGCTCAAAAGTTAATAAGTCAGCAATAAATTCATTTATTTTTTTAATTTCAATCCTTGAAATCTTTAAACAACTCCATCCATCTATTAATTGGTTTTCTTATGTTTTATGGCCTTTTGTCAATTACAACTGTTTTTAAAGAAATATATATATAAATCAGAAAATGCAAAATATGCTGTAGTTTTTAAAATAAGAGTGAAGAGTGAAATATTTGAGGTTGAGTAATTACAGTTTTGATTAGTTCAATAGTTCATGATGACATTGATTTTATTACGGTAGACAATAATTATAATTTTTTACAGTGCCATGATATATATATATATCTGCCAGAGAACATTTGCATCAAATTCCAAATGAGCTCATATTTGCAAAAAATAACGATTTCCAGTTCAAATGTTAAGTATCTTGTCTTTGCAGTCTATTCAATTGAATATAAATTGAAAAGGATTTGCAAATCATTGTATTCCGTTTTTATTTACCATTTACACAACGTGCCAACTTCACTGGTTTTGGGTTTTGTATTAACTGAGCGGTGCGTCTTCAAACTGTATATGAAGATATCCAAATAGCTGCCAGCTTGTCAGCCAGGGGACTACAAATAAATACAATATCAGCCGAAGGGGTTTGGCATTTGTTATCGGCATTGAAAGGCATTAATTGGCAATAGCGATCACATAATTTTTCAAGAAAATCGGCCGATACTGATCAGTGGCCAATCGATCGGCACATCCCAAATATCCCTTGTTTCCCAGGTATCGGTAATGGGTATCGTATTGGTTCATATGTGAAAGATACCTGACATAACATATTTCCCTGACCTGTCATTATTTGCGGTGGAGCCAAATTGATAAAAAAAAAATCCCCCAAAAATCAATTTCACACCACGCCAGTGGACAGATTTTAAGCCTTGTGCAACCCTAGGGACCAAAACGGGCATTACATGTGTTCCTTATGTGATATGATTGTTCAGTTTGAAGGTGAGCGGACTGAAATTTTTGCCGGGCAGTTTTTGTAAAATACATTTGCATTGTGCCCTGTGATGAGGTGGCGGCTTGTCCAGGGTGTACCCAGCCTGCCACCCCAATGCAGCTGAGATAGGCTCCAGCAACCCCAAAAGGGACAAGCGGTAGAAAATGGATGGATGGATGGATGGACATTTGCATTGTGTTTTTGATTGCAATGATGTTAGAACAGGATATGAACATAAGATATATACCCTTTCTATGAAGAACCCTTTCAGGCACATTGACTCCCATTATAACTGCTATTTCTCACCAGACTCTAATCCTGATAAATGCTTTTTCCATGAAAACCCGATGAATCTCCTTGACGATTGAAAAGCAGGGGTAATTGCACACCTTAATCACCCGATGACGCCAACAATTCTCAGAACTTTGATGAGTGAAAATGAGTTAAACCGCCATTAAACCGCTCAAATATAATGCAAATGTTCTCTGGCAGATATATATATATATATATATATATATATATATATATATATATATATATATATATATATATATATATATATATATATATATATATATATATATATATATATATCATGGCACTGTAAAAAATTATAATTATTGTCTACCGTAATAAAATCAATGTCGTCATGAACTATTGAACTAATCAAAACTGTAATTACTCAACCACAAATATTTCACTCTTCACTCTTATTTTAAAAACTCCAGCATGTTTTGCATTTTCTGATTTATATATATATATATATATATATATATATATATATATATATATATATATATATATATATATATATATATATATATATACAAACAATTTTGTGGAATGTCTTTTTCTGGCCATTTTGAGCGTTTAATTGACCCCACAAATGTGATGCTCCAGAAACTCAATCTGCTCATAGGAAGGTCAGTTTTGTAGCTTCTGTAACGAGCTAAACTGTTTTCAGATGTGTGAACATGATTGCACAAGGGTTTTCTAATCATCAATTAGCCTTCTGAGCCAATGAGCAAACACATTGTACCATTAGAACACTGGAGTGATAGTTGCTGGAAATGGGCCTCTATACACCTATGTAGATATTGCACCAAAAACCAGACATTTGCAGCTAGAATAGTCATTTACCACATTAGCAATGTATAGAGGGTATTTCTTTAAAGTTAAGACTAGTTTAAAGTTATCTTCATTGAAAAGTACAGTGCTTTTCCTTCAAAAATAAGGACATTTCAATGTGACCCCAAACTTTTGAACGGTAGTGTGTGTTATATATATATATATATATATATATATATATATATATATATATATATATATATATATATATATATAAAACCCAGTTATTTTTGACAAAAGGCCATAAAACATAAGAAAACCAATCAATAGATGGATGGAGTTGTTAAAAGATTTCAAGCATTGAAATTAAAAAAAATATATATATGAATTTATTGCTGACTTATTAACTTTTGAGCCAGTCTCTTTTGGATCGGAAGAGAAAGTGTGTGTAGTCAATCTGAAGGTTGCACAAGGTTTAAGATAACAATGATAATGTGCAGCAGCTCAGAAATATGATATATTTTTTATTGCAATTTGCCAATTACGAAACCAAAAACCAGTGAAGTTGGCACGTTGTGTAAATGGTAAATAAAAACATAACGCAATGATTTGCTAATCCTTTTCAACTTATATTCAATTGAATAGACTGCAAAGACAAGATATTTAATGTTCGAACTGGTAAACTTTTGTTATTTTTTGCAAATATTAGCTCATTTGGAATTTGATGCCTGCAACATGCTTCTAAAAAGTTGGCACGAGTGGCAAAAAAGACTGATAAAGTTGAGGAATGCTCATCAAACACTTATTTGGAACATCCCACAGGTGAACAGGCAAATTGGGAACAGGTGGGTGCCATGATTGGGTATAAAAGTAGATTCCATGAAATGCTCAGTCATTCACAAACAAGGATGGGGCGAGGGTCACCACTTTGTCAACAAATGCGAGAGCAAATTGTCTAACAGTTTAAGAACAACATTTCTCAATGAGCTGTTGCAAGGAATTTAGGGATTTCACTATCTACGGTCCGTAATATCATCAAAAGTTTTCAGAGAATCTGGAGAAATCACTGCATAAGTGGCAAGTCCTTGACCTTCGATCCTTCAGGTGGTACTGCATCAAAAAGCGACAACAGTGTGTAAAGGATATCACCACATAGGCTCAGTTTGTCGCTACATCTGTAAGTGCAAGTTAAAACTGTACTATGCAAAGCGAAAGCCATTTATCAACAACACCCAGAAACACCGCCGGCTTCGCTGGGCTTGAGGTCATCTAAGATGGACTGATGCAAAGTGGAAAAGTGTTGTGTGGTCTGACGAGTCCACATTTCAAATTGTTTTTGGAAACTGGACGTTGTGTCCTCCGGACCAAAGAGGAAAAGAACCATCCGGATTGTTATAGGTGCAACGTTCAAAAGCCATCTGTGATGGTATGGGGGTGTATTAGTGCCCAAGGCATGGGTAACTTACACATCTGTGAAGGCACCATTAATGCTGAAAGGTACATACAGGTTTTGGAGCAACATATGTTGCCATCCAAGCAACATCTTTTTCATGGACGCCCCTGCTTATTTCAGCAAGACAATGCCAAGCCACATTCTGCGCGTGTTACAACAGCATGGCTTCATAGTAAAAGAGTGCGGGGTACTAGACTGGCCTGCCTGTAGTCCAGACCTGTCTCCCATTGAAAATGTGTGGCGCATTATGAAGCCTAAAATAGCACAACGGAGACCCCCGGACTGTTGAACAACTTAAGCTGTACATCAAGCAAGAATGGGAAAGAATTCCACCTGAGAAGCTTCAAAAATGTGTCTCCTCAGTTCCCAAACGTTTACTGGGTGTTGTTAAAAGGAAAGGCCATGTAACACAGTGGTAAAAATGCCCCTTGCCAACTCTTTTGCAATGCTGCCATTAAATTCTAAGTTAATGATTATTTGCAAAACAAAATGAAGTTTCTCAGTTCTAACATTAAGTATCTTGTCTTTGCAGTCTATTCCATTGAATATAAGTTGAAAAGGATTTGCAAATCATTGTATTCTGTTTTTATTCATGATTTACACAACTTGGCTACTTTACTGGTTTTGTATTATTGCACACAATTTTTCATTTTATTTAATTTTTTTTACTCATAGCATTATGTACATATCTAAATTATTTTATTCACATTTATACATTTCTCTAGCCAAAAATTGCTTCATCCTCTTATGACTTTCACGTCAGTGGACCTCCCGGCTCTCCTTACATCACCCAGATGGTAAATGATTGGTTGTGTGTTTCCAGGAACGCTGCAACACACGGCTGCTGAGACGTGGCCATTAGTTTGATGTGTCTTGAGGGAAGGTGGTGGATGGAAAGCGTGTCAACAGTTGCTGGTAAGAGGAATCAAGGTGAATTTAATTATGTTTTTGCCCGTATTGATACTCCATATTTGTGGGACCGAGTGAGAGGTTTCGTTTACAGATGATCGTTTGATGAGAATTACTCTTGGCAGAGCACACGTCTGTAGGGAGGGAGGGGCTTCGTGTTGATGCAAACTTGATCCAAAAGAAGCATCATCAGCACCAACATGGTTGGATGATGAGGATCACGTGTGAAGGCTTGAAATACAACTCTCTGAAATGCTGCACCCTCATTGACTTGAGGATCGTCCAACTAATGTAGGCCTGAAACACTGTGGGCTGGTTTGTACCGCGGAGTTAAGGCATGACATGATCCAACAATATGCTTAGGTTGCCCTCTTATGTGTCTGAAAAGGGAACTAAATTCAGTCCCGATTGTCCGTTGCATAGATGGATGCCCTGTAGACAAAAAAAATTGCGGCGTACCGAATTCCAGAGGGAGAAAAAGTATAACATAGTTTGAGTCCCCTGTGTCCACCGTCCCTTAAAGCAGTGTTTTTCAACCACTGTGCCGCGGCACACTAGTGTGCCGTGAGATATTGTCTGGTGTGCCGTGGGAAATTATGCAACTTCACCAACTGGTAATTGGTCCCAAAAATATTTGACCAGTGACTTTAATTCCCTGAGAGGAAGACTGGTCAGACGCTATATATATATATATATATATATATATATATATATATAATATATATATATATATATATATATATATATATATATATATATATATATATATTATATATATATATATATATATATATATATATTATATATATATATATATATATATATATATGTGTATGTATGTATGTATGTATGTACACTACCGTTCAAAAGTTTGGGGTCACATTGAAATGTCCTTATTTTTGAAGGAAAAGCACTGTACTTTTCAATGAAGATAACTTTAAACTAGTCTCAACTTTAAAGAAAAACACTCTATACATTGCTAATGTGGTAAATGACTATTCTAGCTGCAAATGTCTGGTTTTTGGTGCAATATCTACATAGGTGTATAGAGGCCCATTTCCAGCAACTATCACTCCAGTGTTCTAATGGTACAATGTGTTTGCTCATTGGCTCAGAAGGCTAATTGATGATTAGAAAACCCTTGTGCAATCATGTTCACACATCTGAAAACAGTTGAGCTCGTTACAGAAGCTACAAACTGACCTTTTTTTGAGCAGATGAGTTTCTGGAGCATCACATTTGTGGAGTCATTTAAACGCTCAAAATGGCCAAAAAAGAGAACTTTCATCTGAAACTCGACAGTCTATTCTTGTTCTTAGAAATGAAGGCTATTCCACAAAATTGTTTGGGTGACCCCAAACTTTTGAACGGTAGTATATATATATATATATATATATATATATATATATATATATATATATATATATATATATATATATATATATATATTATAATAATAATAATAATACCTGAGATTTATATAGCGCTTTTCTAAGTACCCAAAGTCGCTTTATATGTTAATAATATTTTATTATATATATATATACAGTATATATATAATAAAGTTGCAGCTGCCAGCGATCATTTCACAAGACCCCTGTTTGCTGTGTATGTCAATTAAATGGTATATGTGACGTCAGAGGGAAGATTGATGATTGGCAATATATATATGTTTAATGCCCGGTGATCATTTGCAATGCTGACCCAAAAAAAGACAGCATTTACATGTTACAGATGGTAATGTGTGATGATTATCAACTCATAGTCTCTCATTTAACAACATAACATTCTATGTGTGTCTAGTATGACTGATCTAATAATATGGTCAGAGTGCAGAAGAGTTACTACTGTGATGTCAATCTCCGAAAATACCCAAAGGTATTCGGAGTGCAATATTCAAAATTGCTGACCAAATTTGTGGCATTTTGTGATGTTCAAACGGTGTTTTCACATACTTTGCATATTGTAAATACAATTGGATATGGTTTCATGGATACAATGAAACAGAAATGAGCATATGAAGTCAACTTGTTTTTTTCACTCTTCTGCTACTTTAAAACATTGATAACAAATTCATAAAATCACAAGTTAAAATAAAATAAAAATAAACCTCAAAACTTTTGCCGCAACGTTCTGATAAAGCTGCTGGCATTTAGGCCGCAACTTCTCGGAGGGACTCTACGATGTCTCACACGTACTTGGTACACTGCTACTGAAATAGTTAATTATTGTGGCAAATCTCCTGTTGAAACAGGCTTTGTTTGCGAATGTCTTGTTTTATCCATGGTCTTATTATGATTGCTAAATACTTGCCTTCATATGTTCTCTTTTTGGCTGCTGCAAGATGAGAACAGATGGAAACAATATCCATTAACATATCACAAACATAATAGATTGCTTTCCCAAACACTTTGCATTCCCTTTCATCGTATGAAAAGTTCCGAGGGGCCTACTCGGGCATGAAGAGAGATTTAGTGCGATACAGTCACTATAAAAAAAACGGATAAACATAACCGTCCGTATGGCAGCAAAGCAGCTTTAAGTGTCGGGAGGGATTTATTAAAAACACGTTATTGTTAAGATGTTAGGAAGATTTCTGCTTAAATCAAGTCAACGGCATTACAAAACAGACAGTTGCTAAAAAACTAACGGCATCATTTGAATAAATAACCGACAACACCTAATTGGGGCGTTGTCGCAAATGTTTTATTAGTTTTCATTCCTGAATGAATATCAGTCTCCAAAAGCCTGGTGTATACTCTCGCGTCACGTACCGTATTTTCAGGACCATAGGGCGCACCGGATTAAAAGGCGCATTGCCGATGAACGGGTCTATTTAGGTCTATTCTCATACAAAAGGCGCACCGGATTATAGGGCGCTTCAAAGGGGTCATATTATTATTATTTTTCTAAATATAAAAGACTTCCTTGTGGTCTACATAACATGTAATGGTGGTTCTTTGGTCAAAATGTTGCATGGAGGATGTTTTACACATCATCTTCAAGCCGCTTTCTGACAGTCACACATCAGGGCAAGAAAAAACTCAACCCAATGGGATGACAATGAGATACCTTGGAGGGGTCCGCAGATGTTGGTGCTGTCAGGTTCAAACACTGATGACATCTATTAAACAGACAAGAAGCAAGGAATTAAACAGAGACATAATTCAATTTAGCTCATTGAGGAGAAACGTCTGGGCTGTACTCTTTGTACAGTCTTCCACCACGCTCTGACGAAAGATTGTACGCCTCCTCTTTTATTTGGACTTTCCCTGATTACATGGCAACAGCTGTTTCTAAAGGAAGGGGGGTCGTAAACAGCCGTCTCCTTTGGTTACAAAACAATTCAAAGAAAAGGTGCCTGGAGCTCGCGTCAGGTACTGCTTCCTCTCCGCTTTGTAGATCTCGGGTCAAGACAAAATCTTCCTGTGGATTACAATAGATCAAGGAAACCGACACCTTCATGTCGCTTCCCATCCTACACAGTGGAGTTTTACAAGCCTTTTGATTGGTAAGATCAAAGACAGCTTTTGTCTGCTCGCCCGGAACTCATTGAAACACAACGTTTTGTGATAACTTTAGATACAATTATTCTGACAGGTGCAATGGACGTCGAGTGGATCCAGCAATAATAGTGGGAGTCCAGTCCATAGGGGATCTAACATAATAGTGAGAGTCCAGTTCATAGTGGATCTAACATAATAGTGAGAGTCCAGTCCATAGTGGATCTAACATAATAGTGTGAGTCCAGTCCATAGTGGATCTAACATAATAGTGTGAGTCCAGTCCATAGTGGATCTAACATAATAGTAGGAGTCCAGTCCATAGTGGATCTAACATAATAGTGAGAGTCCAGTCCATAGTGGATCTAACATAATAGTGTGAGTCCAGTCCATAGTGGATCTAACATAATAGTGAAAGTCCAGTCCATAGTGGATCTAACATAATAGTGAGAGTCCAGTCCATAGTGGATCTAACATAACAGTGTGAGAGTCCAGTCCATAGTGGATCTAACATAATAGTGAGAGTCCAGTCCATAGTGAAGCTAACATAATAGTGAGAGTCCAGTCCATAGTGAATCTAACATAATAGTGAGAGTCCAGTCCATAGTGGATCTAACATAATAGTGTGAAAGTCCAGTCCATAGCGGATCTAACATAATAGTGAGAGTCCAGTCCATAGTGGATCTAACATAATAGTGAGAGTTCAGTCCATAGTGGATCTAACATAATATTGTGAGAGTCCAGTCCATAGTGGATCTAACATAATAGTGTGAGAGTCCAGTCCATAGTGGATCTAACATAATAGTGTGAGAGTCCAGTCCATAGGGGATCTAACATAATAGTGAGAGTCCAGTCCATAGCGGATCTAACATAATAGTGAGAGTCCAGTCCATAGCGGATCTAACATAATAGTGTGAGAGTCCAGTCCATAGTGGATCTAACATAATAGTGTGAGAGTCCAGTCCATTGTGGATCTAACATAATAGTGTGAGAGTTCAGTCCATAGTGGATCTAACATAATATTGTGAGAGTCCAGTCCATAGTGGATCTAACATAATAGTGTGAGAGTCCAGTCCATAGTGGATCTAACATAATAGTGTGAGAGTCCAGTCCATAGTGGATCTAACATAATAGTGTGAGAGTCCAGTCCATAGTGGGGCAGCGCAGAGACGTCCCCAACTGATGCACATATGAGTGGTCCACCCTGGGTCCTGACTTTGGACAGCTAGCGCCTCATCTGTGGTCACAGAATCTGTGCCCCGCCCTCTCCACGAAGGAGAGGGGGCAGATCAACTGGTCTGAGTTCCAGTGCAGACCGAGTTGTCGATGTGGTTCAGTGCTTGTATATAGTCACTCTTCACAGGAAGGACATTCCCAGTATCGAGTCTGCAGTTGCTCCTCATGGAGACACTGCCTCCTAGTGTTTGGGACGAGATTTACAATTTTGGCGCCACCCCCCACGGAAGAACTATAAATCAAACAAGACGCCATTGAGGGGGACGCAATCTATGCGACGCACGAGTATATTCCAGCCTTTATGCTCATTATTATCTTATTGCTTTTTAATCACTGTTCTATTCAGGCCCCGGGGCTGTTTATGCAAGCCTTTTATACACCGCAGATAAACATGGATTATCACCAGCTAATCTAATCAATATTAATTACGCCAAAAATTTGCGATTCAGAAATGCTTCTTATCATCCATCAAACGCTTTACACCGCAATTCATCATCAAGTGTGTTTAAGGCTTTTATGCCAGCATTGTACGATAAACTTTTGAAGCTTTATTGTCAAGCTGAATTGGCCTTTTTGGATGATCTGTGAAATTTACATCAGCTCCTATTGAGGAGGCACCAGTAATTGCGACCTCAAGATGTGGAAACGGGAGACGGCGTGCAAGTAAAAAGAGTCTTTGATTCTCAAAACGCAGGGAGTGTGCAGCGGGGAAGTGCACAGGAAAAGCTGCGCAAGTTTAGCAAATGCAATTACAGGCAGCAGAAAGCCCGGTCTCCCATTGTTCGTAGCCTTGTCCTCGGCGGTTGGAGGAGGTTAGCCTGTCCGGAGCGGAGGTGTCGAGTGGAGGATTTGGGGGTGAGTAGTTCTTTGGAGTTAGAGGGAGGCATTTCCATGGAGGCACTGGTGGGTTAGTAGGGAGACTTTGTATTCAATCCTGAGTGGAACAGGAAGCCAGTGAAGGGATTTGAGAATAGGTTTGATATGGTCATATATCCGCACTCTCATCAGGATCCTAGCAGCACTATTCTGTATGTATTGCAGCTTCTGGATGTTCTTGCTGGGGATCCCGACAAGAAGTGCGTTGCAGTAGTCTAGCCTGGAACATTTTTAAGTTGTTCAGCATTGGTAAACGTAAAAAAGTTGGAGGAAAGGACACAAAACTCATGCATTTAATGCTTCATATTCATATTTGTGAGGACATGTATTAATAGATAATTAATTTCTCTATTGCTGTCAAAACGTGTGGGGGAAATATACACTATGTACAGTATACACTTGTAAATATACACTATAATCAAAGGGTTGCAGAATCATTGGTACAACACAACAGAAGATAGTTTGTCCTTTGCAGGAATTGGACACCTGCCCCCCAATCTTTAGCGACTGGAAATAAATGTGAGACAGTGTGAGATGGAAATCACGTTGAAGGTTATCTGGCTGGCAAATATTAAAGTGGCGGCGCAATGAGTTTGACCTTTCAGCACATCAACCTCTGCTCAGATACCAAAAAATGTCCGCGTTGACCAGGGTGACGCGAGGACTGCGGCACCTTTCATTTACCTTAATAAAGCTGCCACATGTGCAATCACACTGACCTCATACATCAAGGTATACGCAGACTAAAAATACTAAATATGTTCCCTTGACAGTGTCACCTCAGTATTATTGCTTAATATTAACTCTAATGTATCATGGTCACTCCATCGGACAGTTATTTTTTAAAAGCTGTTTCCTACTACAAACCCCGTTTCCATATGAGTTGGGAAATTGTGTTAGATGTAAATATAAACGGAATACAATGATTTGCAAATCCTTTTCAACCCATATTCAATTGAATGCACTACAAAGACAAGATATTTGATGTTCAAACTCATAAACTTTATTTTTTTTTTGCAAATAATAATTAATTTAGAATTTCATGGCTGCAACACGTGCCAAAGTAGTTGGGAAAGGGCATGTTCACCACTGTGTTACATGGCCTTTCCTTTTAACAACACTGAGTAAACGTTTGGGAACGGAGGGGACACATTTTTGAAGCTTCTCAGGTGGAATTCTTTCCCATTCTTACTTGATGTACAGCTTAAGTTGTTCAACAGTCCGGGGGTTTCCGTTGTGGTATTTTAGGCTTCATAATGCGCCACACATTTTCAATGGGAGACAGGTCTGGACTACAGGCAGGCCAGTCTAGTACCCGCACTCTTTTACTATGAAGCCACGTTGGTGTAACACGTGGCTTGGCATTGTCTTGCTGAAATAAGCAGGGGCGTCCATGGTAACGTTGCTTGGATGGCAACATATGTTGCTCCAAAACCTGTATGTACCTTTCAGCATTAATGGTGCCTTCACAGATGTGTAAGTTACCCATGTCTTGGGCACTAATACACCCCCATACCATCACAAATGCAGGCTTTTCAACTTTGCGCCTATAACAATCCGGATGGTTCTTTTCCTCTTTGGTCCGGAGGACACGACGTCCACAGTTTCCAAAAACAATTTGAAATGTGGACTCGTCAGACCACAGAACACTTTTTCACTTTGTATCAGTCCATCTTAGATGACCTCAGGCCCAGCGAAGCCGACGGCGTTTCTGGGTGTTGTTGATAAACGGTTTTCGCCTTGCATAGGAGAGTTTTAACTTGCACTTACAGATGTAGCGACCAACTGTAGTTACTGACAGTGGGTTTCTGAAGTGTTTCTGAGCCCATGTGGTGATATCCTTTACACACTGATGTCGCTTGTTGATGCAGTACAGCCTGAGGGATCGAAGGTCACGGGCTTAGCTGCTTACGTGCAGTGATTTCTCCAGATTCTCTGAACCCTTTGATGATATTACGGAGCGTAGATGGTGAAATCCCTAAATTCCTTGCAATAGCTGGTTGAGAAAGGTTTTTCTTATACTGTTCAACAATGCTCCGTCCTTGTTTGTGAATGACTGAGCATTTCACGGAATCTACTTTTATACCCAATCATGGCACCCACCTGTTCCCAATTTGCCTGTTCACCTGTGGGATGTTCCAAATAAGTGTTTGATGAGCATTCCTGAACTTTATCAGTATTTATTGCCACCTTTACCAACTTCTTTGTCACATGTTGCTGGCATCAAATTCTAAAGTTAATGATTATTTGCAAAAAAAAAAAAGTTTATCAGTTTGAACATCAAATATGTTGTCTTTGTAGCATATTCAACTGAATATGGGTTGAAAATGATTTGCAAATCATTGTATTCCGTTTATATTTACATCTAACACAATTCCCCACCTCCTATGGAAACGGGGTTTGTAGATCATAAATCATGCCTCTCACCTGGAAAGTAGATTGGCTGGTGATATAATCCGACAAGTTGGGACACTTCGACAGCCATGTAGGACCTGGAACTGGCGAGAACGACACGAACACACCCCGTTCCTTTGCGAGGATTATGAAACACCATTTTTTTAATCTAAATGGGAATATATGAACATGCTAGCAGTCGGCATCGTAATGACGGCAGACCTTGTACAGTAAGTGATGTTTTATTTTGTTTGTTGGCTCTCATGAAGTCTGCAGTGAGTAATAATCAGTGATGCGTTTTTTAAATGAATGCGTCGCTTATGCTTAAAATGATCAAAATATGTAAATATTAAATGTTATTATACTGTAAATGTGCCCGTCACTACATTACATATATACTTACATCATGTATATAAAACCCTTTTGGATGTATTTGGATGTTTTTTTAGGGTCTCTATAGGCAGAATTGAACGGCTCTATATAGGAAACAGCAGACCAATCGATGATGTAAACACGGAAGGGATGCTATAAATAATTTGTCTGCGTTAGCACTTATAATAACAATATCACTAGTACTTGGTTAATATTCAAGTCACAAAATGTAAATGGAGTATTGTTGGCGCTTTTTTAATGGTTGTTTATCGGATTTTATGGGCGGAAGAGTGTAGCTCCCATTGGCTCCGCTGTAAGCTGACCTTTATTTACGTTGATTTAATATTTAGGATGTATTAAAAAAATTAATCCATCCATCATGTCTTTTACAGTGATTGTGAACGATAGGCAAAATTCCCCAAAAAAGTGCAGTTCCCCTTTAAAAGTCTCTAAATTTGATCATGAAAATTGCAACAGCTTGACCTACTGTACTGCTGCGTCTGACCAGCCTTCCCTCCCAGGGAATTAAAGTCACTGGTCAATCCCAAGTTCTTTCAGATGACATATATGCAGAGTAAGAAGGACCACCAAGACAGAATAGGAATATTATCAAGTTTTACTAAAGCTTTAGGAGACCAGCCCAATCGTCCTTTCATATTGACATCTCTAATTGGTCTAACATTCAAACGGAAGAGACAACTTCTTGAATACGAAGAAAGCCCCCACCCTGTCCAGAAAGGAATACAGCCTCATTGTTCTAATACAGATAAGATATAAAGGGAGTACGCCAACTCCTACATTCCAAGTCTTCAAGGTAAAGCGCACAGTTTACTTGCGGACATAAGATAAAAAAATAGAGTACAAATGGAAAAACACTAGATTATTTAAACATGACTATGAATAAAGAAAGAACTCTTAAACATATATGCATTCTCCACAGTACATTGGACTGGTTTGTATAGGATCTTTATGAGCCACTCTCTATATCTCGGGATGTGTTACATTTATTACCAATTTACCGTAAGAGCTGCAGCATGCTGGGAAAAACATGTCAACAAGAAGTGTTTTGAAAAGGCATGACTCACTTGACCTTTCACGTTTTACATTAGCCGCTCATTCGACATGTCTGTGAGTGTACCGTAACTGCTGCCCGTGTGATATCACGTTGCTCACGATGAGTGGACAATGTCGGCATGCGCACAGACGTGCGCCACATGAGAAGATATCACCCAGAGAGTTCCTATTGGATGATTACATCACACTTACGTGCCTGTTTGGCCCTGAAGTTAATAAGCTGATACCTGATCGGAAAATGACTGCAACCTAAGATATCCAAGGTGGAATTAGATGCCTCGTAACATGTCTGCTGCGGAAAAAATAATCATGTGAAATGACCTTTTTAAAATTAATTTTAAAAAATTATGAAGATAGGGTATAATTGTGTGACCAAAATGGCTTTACAATTTAAAAACTGTTAGGACAGGTTGGGGTCATTATCATGTTAGAAAACTGCTATTTGAATGTTGAACCTCAGTGTGGAGGGGGGCGTGGCCTGCGGGCCTGCAGCGGAACGGGGTGTGCCAGGACCGGCCTCGAAGACAGCGACAGGTGCGTAGATGGCCCAGGTTATCTAATCACCTGTCGCCTTTATTAGCAGCAGCCGTGATGAGACGAGTAGTTGGAGTTGGAGGTGCTGCTGAGAGACGCAGACGGAGGGAAAGACACTTTGCACCATTTGAGGAAAATAAAACAGTGTTATACTTAATAATTCCGGGCTCTCCTGGCAGTGTGTGGTGGTCTGAAGAACCCACTAGAGGGCAACCTCTACACTCAGTAAACCCCAACTCCCATGTCGGGATTTTACATTTAAACCAATATGGCGCTAATTTCCGGTACCTGGGAAGCGATACATTTTCGATTAATCACCAAAAATGATTCCCGGGCGCGGCCACCGCTGCTGCTCACTGCTCCCCTCACCTCCCAGGGGGTGATCAAGGATGATGGGTGAAATGCAGAGAATAATTTCGCCACACCTCGTCTGTGTGTGACAATCATTGGTACGTTAACTTTAACTTTACTTTTGTATGTTATAAATGTTCATTGTTAATAATGGAATCTATGTTTTTTTAATTTAACACTTAAAAGAGGAACTGCACTTTTTGGGGGGAATTTTGCCTTTCGTTTGCAATCATTGTGAGAGATAAAATTTTTATTTTTATTTTTTTGCATTCTAACATGTAAAACACATTTTTTATTGGTGGCTAGCAATGCAGCTAATGGGAGCAATCAGTCAATTCTACCTCTAAATAACTTTAAAAATGCATTAAAAAAACGTCAGCAATACTTAATTTACGTTCCGTATCCTGTATAATAACCAAACTGCAATGACATTGTTTTTGTAAAAGCGAACACTTTTCTAGCGTAGTAACACATCACCATGCTTCAGTATTAGCTGGGAAAGCTAACTACGGCAAGAGATAAGCTACCTTTACAACAACGCAAAACACGTTTGAGTTTGTAATGCACAACACTGCGATAGAACACCAATCTGTACTGACTGAAAAACAAGAAAAATCATATTACAGTATCTGTAAAGCAGTATTTCATGTTTTGTTTGTATACAGCAAGCCAGACAGTGTATGTACTGTAGTTGTGATAACAAGCATGACGTGCTGCGTGTATCATGATCAATATATAGTGACTATAGTGACAGTTGTCTGTTTGGTCCAGCTGGCCGGGGACGTTTTTTCCCGACGTTTTTGGGTAAGCACGCCATTTATGTCAAAATACCTTGTCTCCAGATTCCACATTTTGCAGCTTCGAGTGACTTTCTCTCGGCTTCCGGTTGCTCCAACGTCTCACTCTTCTTCCGTGCTCGCTTCTAGAAGCAGTAGTTCATCCATCCATCCATTTTCTACCACTTGTCCCTCTCATCCTCGGTATATTCAGCTTCAAAAAGATAAGGTTGTGAATCTTCATTTCTCCAAAAATAGTCGTCTTTGCTGTTTGTTATTGTGTCTGCCATGATTAGAAGACACACACGCCTTATTCACGGAAATCGGACACACGTTTTTGCCATAAGTCGGAAGTGTGCTGCTATGGAAACGGGAATAAATAAAGAACTAGTACCGTCAATGAATAAAACGACCAAAATAAGGTCCATATTGTACAAACCCCGTTTCCATATGAGTTGGGGAATTGTGTTAGATGTAAATATAAACGGAATACAATGGTTTGCAAGTCATTTTCAACCCATATTCAGTTGAATATGTTACAAAGACAACATATATGATGTTCAAACTGATAAACTTTTTTTTTTTGTGCAAATAATCATTAACTTTAGAATTTGATGCCAGCAACACGTGACAAAGAAGTTGGGAAAGGTGGCAATAAATACTGATAAAGTTGAAGAATGCTCATCAAACACTTATTTGGAACATCCCACAGGTGAACAGGCAAATTGGGAACAGGTGGGCGCCATGATTGGGTATAAAAGTAGATTCCATGAAATGCTCAGTCATTCACAAACAAGGACGGGGCGAGGGTCACCACTTTGTCAACAAATGCGTGAGCAAATTGAACAGTTTAAGAAAAACCTTTCTCAACCAGCTATTGCAAGGAATTTAGGGATTTCACCATCTACGGTCCGTAATACCATCAAAGGGTTCAGAGAATCTGGAGAAATCACTGCACGTAAGCAGCTAAGCCCGTGACCTTCGATCCCTCAGGCTGTACTGCATCAACAAGCGACATCAGTGTGTAAAGGATATCACCACATGGGCTCAGGAACACTTCAGAAACCCACTGTCAGTAACTACAGTTGGTCGCTACATCTGTAAGTGCAAGTTAAAACTTTCCTTTGCAAGGCGAAAACCGTTTATCAACAACACCCAGAAATGCCGTCGGCTTCGCTGGGCCTGAGCTCATCTAAGATGGACTGATACAAAGTGGAAAAGTGTTCTGTGGTCTGACAAGTCCACATTTCAAATTGTTTTTGGAAACTGTGGACGTCGTGTCCTCCGGACCAAAGAGGAAAAGAACCATCCGGATTGTTATAGGCGCAAAGTTGAAAAGCCAGCATGTGTGATGGTATGGGGGTGTATTAGTGCCCAAGACATGGGTAACTTACACATCTGTGGAGGCGCCATTAATGCTGAAAGGTACATACAGGTTTTGGAGCAACATATGTTGCCATCCAAGCAACGTTACCATGGACGCCCCTGCTTATTTCAGCAAGACAATGCCAAGCCACGTGTTACATCAACGTGGCTTCATAGTAAAAGAGTGCGGGTACTAGACTGGCCTGCCTGTAGTCCAGACCTGTCTCCCATTGAAAATGTGTGGCGCATTATGAAGCCTAAAATACCACAAGGGAGACCCCCGGACTGTTGAACAACTTAAGCTGTACATCAAGCAAGAATGGGGAAGAATTCCACCTGAGAAGCTTCAAAAATGTGTCTCCTCAGTTCCCAAACGTTTACTGAGTGTTGTTAAAAGGAAAGGCCATGTAACACAGTGGTGAACATGCCCTTTCCCAACTACTTTGGCACGTGTTGCAGCCATGAAATTTTAAGTTAATTATTATTTGCAAAAAAAAAAAAAAGTTTATGAGTTTGAACATCAAATATCTTGTCTTTGTAGCATATTCAACTGAATATGGGTTGAAAAGGATTTGCAAGTTATTGTATTCAGTTTATATTTACATCGAACACAATTTCCCAACTCATATGGAAACGGGGTTTGTACATATTACATATTGTTATGAAGGTTTCTGTTACTACATTATATATAGACCTGCATTGTGTATATAAATGTTACGGCGCACGCGCATTCTGCTTCTCCCTCTACACATAATCCTGCATGCACACACATAGTAGCATACACACTCCACGTATACATCAAAATCTCAATGAAACCCATTGAGCAAGACTTCCTATGTCGTGCCGTCTCCTTCCCCCTAACTGTACGTTCTGGCCATGACGGAACCAGACGGCACGAGGAGACCTCAGTCCACCCCCCTTTCCCGAGTCCCCTCGACACCTGAGCTGTCCGTCATGCAGACAGTACTCCAGCAACACCAGAACCCTTTCTCCAACTTGGAAGACAATCTGGACGTCGCCTTCGCTAGTCTGCTGGCTAGATTGGACACCCTCAGTCCAAGTCAGGTGAAACCCTTCACCTGATCTTGGCACTCCAGCGGCACCCTCCACGGGAGGGCAGCCTCAACCCCGGGAACCCAAGATTGCCAGCCCTAGATCTTATGAGGGAGATTTTGAACTTTGCAGAGGCTTCCTGGTGCAGTGTGAATTAATTTTTCAACACCTACCGTCTCGCCATGCTAACAATGGGGCCAAGATTGCATTAATTTTTTTTGCTGCTTTCGGGACCGCCTTTGAAATGGGCCACGGCAGCCATTAACAAGTTCCAATTACATCCGCTTTTCGAACAGAGTTCCAAGCCGTCTTCGACCAAGGGGACCAGGGGACGCCGCCACTAGACTGCACACCACCCGGTAGGGCTCCCGCTCCATGGCCGCCTACACGCTGGTGTTCAGCACACTTCCAGCAGCCAGCGAATACCTACCAAAATATCTACTCAGTGGCCTAGTGGTTAGAGTGTCCGCCCTGAGATCGGTAGGTTGTGAGTTCAAACCCCGGCCGAGTCATACCAAAGACTATAAAAATGGGACCCATTACCTCCCTGTTTGACACACAGCATCAAGGGTTGGAATTGGGGGTTAAATCACCAACAATGATTCCCGGGCGTGGCACCGCTGCTGCCCACTGCTCCCCTCACCTCTCAGGGGGTGAACAAGGGGATGGGTCAAATGCAGAGTCCACTCACCTGTCGCTGTCTTTGAGGCCGGTCCTGGCACACCCCGTTCCGCGGTAGGCCCGCAGGCCACGCCACCCTCCACAGTGAAATAACTGAAAACATGTTTTGTATTCTAGTTTCTTCAAAATAACCACCCTTTTCTCTGATTACTGCTTTGCACACTCTTAGCATTCCTCCCGATGAGCTTGAAGAGGTAGTCACCTGAAATGGTTTTCACTTCACAGGTGTGCTTTATCAGGGTTGATTAGTGGGATTTCTTGCTTTATCAACGGGGTTGGGACCATCATAATTAAATTATCCCCTCAACTCCCCCCAAAATGGATTAACTCGCTGGAACAAAAAAGACAATATAACATACATCCATAAACGAGGACGCATGTGAAAAAGTGCAATATATTTATCTGTACAGTAATCTATTTATTTATATATTTATATATATTTATTTATTTTATATATATATATTTATATATTATTTATATATATTTATTTATCTTATATATATATATTTATATATTATTTGTATATATTTATTTATCTTATATATATTTATTTATTTTATATATATATTTATATATTATTTATATATATTTATTTATTTATATATGCACCTTATTGCTTTTTTATCCTTCACTACCATGAGCTTATGTAACAAAATTTCGTTCTTATCTGTGCTGTAAAGTTCAAATTTGAATGACAATAAAAAGGAAGTCTAAGTCTAAGTCGAATCAGTTGTGTTGTGAATAAGAAGGTGTCCAAACTTTCGGCCTGTACTGTAAATATGTATGTACATATATATATATACACTGCAAAAACTGAAATCTAAGTAAGATTAAATATCTCAAATAAAGGTGGTATTTGCTTATTTTCTGTCTGATAAGATAATTCTCCTCACTAAGCAGATTTTATGTTAGTGTTTTACTTGTTTTAAGGGTTTTGGTCCGAAATGATCTCAGTAAGATATTACAGCTTGTTGCTGAGATTTGATGACCTATATTGAGTAAAACATGCTTGAAACTAGAATATCAACTTTTACAAAGCATCAACACTCACAAGTATGACACTACTTATTTAAAGTAATAATTTCTTACTTCAAGCATGAAAAAAAAATCATTATGTCAAGATAATGGCACTAGCATTTACTTATTTAAGAATATTTTTCAACATATTGAGCAAAAAGGTCTAATTTTTTTTTTTCTACCAAGAAAAGTGCACTTGTTATTAGTGAGAATATACTTATTTTAAGGTATGTTTGGGTTCATTGAGGTTAGCTAATTTTACTTGTTTTGGAAAGTCTTGACAAGCCAAATTTTCTTGTTCTATTGGCAGATAATTTTGCTTAGTTCAAGTAAAATACCCCTAATTTTTGTATTTTTCTTACTTGTTTTTGAAGACTGACTTTTTGCAGTGTATATATAAATGATTATGCTAAAGGTGCACTCTGGTGCGTCTGGAATGATCCAGCCGCAAGAGAATGCATATTACCGTATTTTTTCAGACCTGATTGCAAGGCACCTTGCCGATGAGCGGGTGTTGCCAGGAGATTTACATTCAAGCCAAATGGACGTTGTTCCAACATTCGACTCCTTTTTAGAGGGTTTTAGCACAGTGAACGCCACACGTCTCACTCTCCACAGACATACATATTTAATATAGTGGCATATGGTTGTCATCTGAAGAGGTCAGCGCTGGAGGCAAAGCTGTTGCCGTTTCCTGCGGGCTATGCATCTGCCCTCCACTCTTCTCAACTGGGGGGGATGCAAATGAGAAGTCAAAAAATTCCAACGTAAAATGCGTACAAAATGCCTTTTCAGGCGTCCTGCGTCGCTGAAACGCCCTGCATTATAAAGAGTCCGGTCGACAGAATAATGAGTTGATGTGTACGTTTCTGCAGGTCACAGATATGACACATTTTTTATATGCAAAAAAAAGCTAAACTTCTTTAATATTTATAAACGTTTTGTTTGACTTGAGGCGTTTAGTGAAATGGTGCACGCAGTCCTGCAAAAACATAGGAGCCACATCAAATGATGGCAGACATTCCTAGAATTGTGCGGCGGCAGACAAAAGCTTGAAGGGGAACGGCGCTTTTTTTGCCTATCGTTCAAAATCCCTGTGTCTGGCAAGTACATCTTTCTCTTTTTTGTGCATTCTAAAAAATAAAAAGTAAATGTAAAAAAAGCTGATAACACCCCCCAAAAACAAATAACCGCCAATACTCTAAGCTAAAATGGGTTTGACACCCCTGACCTAAAACTCATGAGCGTGCATGTGTAGCGTACGTACACAATTACGTCGTTAGAGAGGGCGGTATTTACTGTGTAAATACATTGGCAAGTTGGTGCCCTCGAGGCATCTGTGTAAATGCCTCAGCCCCTCGAAGTCTTAAAATACTTTGCAAACACAACAATTCAACCCAAATTCTTTCCATTTTACATATTTGGATCAAATGAAGCATTCTGGAAATGGAGTGTTTTTCCGACATTTTCAACACTTTGCAAGTTGTAATGCATCATATTAAATGGTCCGTTTTGTAGAAGAAGCTTATTTGAATTGCCGATGAAAAATATTTGAAGTGCAATGTGTACATGAAGTAGAAAAAAAACCCACATACAATTTGGCTTAATACAAGAAACTGAAAATATGATTTGTACAAACCCCGTTTCCATATGAGTTGGGAAATTGTGTTAGATGTAAATATAAACGGAATACAATGATTTGCAAATCCTTTTCAACCCATATTCAATTGAATGCACTACAAAGACAAGATATTTGATGTTCAAACACATAAACTTTATTTTTTTTTGCAAATAATAATTAACTTATAATTTCATGCCTGCAACACGTGCCAAAGTAGTTGGGAAAGGGCATGTTCACCACTGTGTTACATGGCCTTTCCCTTTAACAACACTCAGTAAATGTTTTGGAACTGAGGAGACACATTTTTTAAGCTTCTCAGGTGGAATTCTTTCCCATTCTTGCTTGATGTACAGCTTAAGTTGTTCAACAGTCCGGGGGTCTCCATTCTCGTATTTTACACTTCATATCGGGCCACACATTTTCAATGGGAGACAGGTCTGGACTACAGGCAGGCCAGTCTAGTACCCGCACTCTTTTACTATGAAGCCACGCTGTTGTAACACGTGGCTTGGCATTGTCTTGCTGAAATAAGCAGGGGCGTCCATGATAACGTTGCTTGGATGGCAACATATGTTGCTCCAAAACCTGTATGTACCTTTCAGCATTAATGGCGCCTTCACAGATGTGTAAGTTACCCATGTCTTGGGCACTAATACACCCCCATTCCATCACAGATGCTGGCTTTTCAACTTTGCGCCTAGAACAATCCGGATGGTTCTTTTCCTCTTTGGTACGGAGGACACGACATCCACAGTTTCCAAAAACAATTTGAAATGTGGACTCTTCAGACCACAAAACACTTTTCCACTTTGCATCAGTCCATCTTAGATGAGCTCGGGTCCACCGAAGCCGGCAGCGTTTCTGGGTGTTGTTGATAAATGGCTTTGGCTTTGCGTAGTAGAGTTTTAACTTGCACTTACAGATGTAGCGACCAACTGTAGTTGCTGACAGTGGTTTTCTGAAGTGTTCCCGAGCCCATGAGGTGATATCCTTTACACACTGATGTCGCTTTTTGATGCAGAACCGCCTGAGGGATCGAAGGTGCGTAATATCATCGCTTACGTGCAGTGATTTCTCCAGATTCTCTGAATCTTTTGATGATTAGGACCGTAGATGGTCAAATCCCTAAATTCCTTGCAATAGCTGGTTGAGAAATGTTGTTCTTAATATGTTCGACAATTTACTCACGCATTTGTTGACAAAGTGGTGACCCTCGCCCCGTCCTTGTTTGTGAATGACTGAGCATTTCATGGAAGCTGCTTTTATACCCAATCATGGCACCCACCTGTTCCCAATTAGCCTGTTCACCTGTGGGATGTTCCAAATAAGTGTTTGATGAGCATTCCTCAACTTTCTCACTCTTTTTTGCCACTTGTGCCAGCTTTTTTGAAACATGTCGCAGGCATCCACTTCCCAATGAGCTAATAATTGCAAAAAAATAAGAAAGTTTTCCAGTTCGAACGTTAAATATCTTGTCTTTGCGGTCTATTCAATTGTATATAGTTTAAAAAGGATTTGCGAATCATTGTAATCTGTTTTTATTCACGATATACACAAAGTGCCAACTTCACTGGTTTTGGGGTTTGTAATATAAAACACAAATACATTCAAAATCCTGACTAAAAAGACAATAAATCCAAATCCAAACTGCAGCTTAGGTTGTGCCAGTTCATTCAAATTGTGCACAAAATGCTTGCACAAGCTCACCAAGCATTCATCCGCCGCATGTTTATGGTTGTGTGCTCCTCTTTCTGTTTAGTCATGGCAGCGTGTTGCGTGTGTGTGGCTGTGGTGGATGAGGCTGATCTTCCTAATGCACCGTCCTCTGCGGAGGACATAAATTAGTCTGAGCTATAGAGCTGATCTACCCCTGCCAACCTCATCTGCAAAGTGATTGGGATGAGGCGGAAAGAGGAAGATGCAGTGTCAGGCTGCTCTCAAGACACAAATGTGACATTGACTCGTCTGCAAAGTTTCCCTGACTTTCTCTTCCACCTGGGCCATTCTTTCTGAACTCACGTAACATCAATCAAGCACATAAAAAAACAAAAACCTAAATAGGTTCTAGTCAATTAGCTTGAAGCAGGGGTCGGCAACCCAAAATGTTGAAAGAGCCATATTGGACCAAATTTACGAACAAACAATCGCAAAAAATTAAACGCCTTATATAATATTTTGCTAGAGCCACTCGACGTCCATTGCACCGGTGACTATATACAAGCACTGAACCACATCGACAACTCTGTCTGCACTGGAACTCAGACCAGTTGATCTGCCCCCTCTCCTTCGTGGAGAGGGCGGGGCACAGATTCGGTGACCACAGATGAAGCGCTAGCTGTCCAAAGTCAGGACCCAGGGTGGACCACTCATCTGTGCATCAGTTGGGGACGTCTCTGTGCTGCTGACCTGTCTCCACTCGAGATGGTCTCCTGCTGGCCCCACTATGGACTGGACTCTCACACTATTATGTTAGATCCACTATGGACTGGACTCTCACACTATTATGTTAGATCCACTATGGACTGGACTCTCACTATTATGTTAGATCCACTATGGACTGGACTCTCACACTGTTATGTTAGATCCACTATGGACTGGACTCTCACACTATTATGTTAGATCCACTATGGACTGGACTCTCTCTATTATGTTAGATCCACTATGGACTGGACTCTCACACTATTATGTTAGATCCACTATGGACTGGACTCTCACACTGTTATGTTAGATCCACTATGGACTGGACTCTCACACTGTTATGTTAGATCCACTATGGACTGGACTCTCTCTATTATGTTAGATCCACTATGGACTGGACTCTCACACTATTATGTTAGATCCACTATGGACTGGACTCTCACACTGTTATGTTAGATCCACTATGGACTGGACTCTCACTATTATGTTAGATCCACTATGGACTGGACTCTCACTATTATGTTAGATCCACTATGGACTGGACTCTCACACTATTATGTTAGATCCACTATGGACTGGACTCTCACACTGTTATGTTAGATCCACTATGGACTGGACTCTCTCTATTATGTTAGATCCACTATGGACTGGACTCTCACACTATTATGTTAGATCCACTATGGACTGGACTCTCACACTATTATGTTAGATCCACTATGGACTGGACTCTCACACTGTTATGTTAGATCCACTATGGACTGGACTCTCACTATTATGTTAGATCCACTATGGACTGGACTCTCACACTATTATGTTAGATCCACTATGGACTGGACTCTCACTATTATGTTAGATCCACTATGGACTGGACTCTCACAATATTATGTTAGATCCACTATGGACTGGACTCTCACACTATTATGTTAGATCCACTATGGACTGGACTCTCACTATTATGTTAGATCCACTATGGACTGGACTCTCACTATTATGTTAGATCCACTATGGACTGGACTCTCACAATATTATGTTAGATCCACTATGGACTGGACTCTCAATATTATGTTAGATCCACTATGGACTGGGCTCTCACACTATTATGTTAGATCCACTATGGACTGGACTCTCACTATTATGTTAGATCCACTATGGACTGGACTCTCACAATATTATGTTAGATCCACTATGGACTGGACTCTCACACTGTTATGTTAGATCCACTATGGACTGGACTCTCACTATTATGTTAGATCCACTATGGACTGGACTCTCACTATTATGTTAGATCCACTATGGACTGGACTCTCACACTATTATGTTAGATCCACTATGGACTGGACTCTCACTATTATGTTAGATCCACTATGGACTGGACTCTCACAATATTATGTTAGATCCACTATGGACTGGACTCTCACACTATTATGTTAGATCCACTATGGACTGGACTCTCACTATTATGTTAGATCCACTATGGACTGGACTCTCACTATTATGTTAGATCCACTATGGACTGGACTCTCACAATATTATGTTAGATCCACTATGGACTGGACTCTCAATATTATGTTAGATCCACTATGGACTGGGCTCTCACACTATTATGTTAGATCCACTATGGACTGGACTCTCACTATTATGTTAGATCCACTATGGACTGGACTCTCACAATATTATGTTAGATCCACTATGGACTGGACTCTCACAATATTATGTTAGATCCACTATGGACTGGACTCTCACACTATTATGTTAGATCCACTATGGACTGGACTCTCACACTATTATGTTAGATCCACTATGGACTGGACTCTCACACTGCTATGTTAGATCCACTAAGGACTGGACTCTCACTATTATGTTAGATCCACTATGGACTGGACTCTCACTATTATGTTAGATCCACTATGGACTGGACTCTCACACTATTATGTTAGATCCACTATGGACTGGACTCTCACACTGTTATGTTAGATCCACTATGGACTGGACTCTCACTATTATGTTAGATCCACTATGGACTGGACTCTCACAATATTATGTTAGATCCACTATGGACTGGACTCTCACACTGTTATGTTAGATCCACTATGGACTGGACTCTCACTATTATGTTAGATCCACTATGGACTGGACTGTCACAATATTATATTAGATCCACTATGGACTGGACTTTCACACTATTATGTTAGATCCACTATGGACTGGACTCTCACAATATTATGTTAGATCCACTATGGACTGGACTCTCACACTATTATGTTAGATCCACTATGGACTGGACTCTCACTATTATGTTAGATCCACTATGGACTGGACTCTCACTATTATGTTAGATCCACTATGGACTGGACTCTCACAATATTATGTTAGATCCACTATGGACTGGACTCTCAATATTATGTTAGATCCACTATGGACTGGGCTCTCACACTATTATGTTAGATCCACTATGGACTGGACTCTCACTATTATGTTAGATCCACTATGGACTGGACTCTCACAATATTATGTTAGATCCACTATGGACTGGATTCTCACAATATTATGTTAGATCCACTATGGACTGGACTCTCACACTATTATGTTAGATCCACTATGGACTGGACTCTCACACTATTATGTTAGATCCACTATGGACTGGACTCTCACACTGTTATGTTAGATCCACTATGGACTGGACTCTCACTATTATGTTAGATCCACTATGGACTGGACTCTCACTATTATGTTAGATCCACTATGGACTGGACTCTCACACTATTATGTTAGATCCACTATGGACTGGACTCTCACACTGTTATGTTAGATCCACTATGGACTGGACTCTCACTATTATGTTAGATCCACTATGGACTGGACTCTCACAATATTATGTTAGATCCACTATGGACTGGACTCTCACAATATTATGTTAGATCCACTATGGACTGGACTCTCAATATTATGTTAGATCCACTATGGACTGGACTCTCACAATATTGTTAGATCCACTATGGACTGGACTGTCACAATATTATATTAGATCCACTATGGACTGGACTTTCACACTATTATGTTAGATCCACTATGGACTGGACTGTCACAATATTATGTTAGATCCACTCAACGTCCATTGCACCGGTCCCCTCCAAGGTTTCTCATTGTCAATTTTTTCCTTGCCCTTATGCGGGATCTGAGCCGAGAATGTCGTTGTGGCTTGTGCAGCCCTTTGAGACACTTGTGATTTAGGGCTATATAAATAAACTTTGATTGATTGATTGATAAGTGTCCATATTAGCTATATTAGCCTACTATCAAAATGACTGCGAATGCAAATCTTCGTTGACATAAACGTTGACAACTTGATATTTATTCTACACATTTTTGCAATATTGTAGTTATTTCCCCATATTTCTGCACAGTAACTCGGATATGGTAACACTAGCGAGCAGTAGAGAATATGAAGTGATTTATGCATGTTTTGCTTAATTCATTATTGATGTTTTTCTTGCCACATTACGTTGTGTGCCAATCACCACGCCCCTACGCCTGCCTGTACCCACCCGTTCTGTGCCCTATATAAACCATGGTATGTGAATGCTTCTATTAAAATCTCCTGATGATTGAGGGAAACCCCTCATGAAACAGGCCTGTAGAGATGAAATAGTCTTGTGATTTTTTACCCCACACACACATATATATATATATATATATATATATATATATATATATATATATATATATATATATATATATATATATATATATATATATATATATATATATATATATATATACATACACTACCGTTCAAAAGTTTGGGGTCACCCAAACAATTTTGTGGAATAGCCTTCATTTCTAAGAACAAGAATAGACTGTCGAGTTTCAGATGAAAGTTCTCTTTTTCTGGCCATTTTGAGCGTTTAGTTGACCCCACAAATGTGATGCTCCAGAAACTCAATCTGCTCAAAGGAAGGTCAGTTTTGTAGCTTCTGTAACGAGCTAAACTGTTTTCAGATGTGTGAACATGATTGCACAAGGGTTTTCTAATCATCAATTAGCCTTCTGAGCTAATGAGCAAACACATTGTACCATTAGAACACTGGAGTGATAGTTGCTGGAAATGGGCCTCTATACACCTATGTAGATATTGCACCAAAAACCAGACATTTGCAGCTAGAATAGTCATTTACCACATTAGCAATGTATAGAGTGTATTTCTTTAAAGTTAAGACTAGTTTAAAGTTATATTTTTTAATGAGATTTCCAGTTCATTTTATCATGAATTATTATACCTAGAAATTAGGTTTCATTTACTCTTTCAATGTCAATTCAGTCTATTTGTGTTTGTGTTACACTCTCCCTTCCACAAAGTGTCTTGCCCAAGGACACCACGGCAGTGACTAGGGGGGATCGAACCTGGAACCCTCAAGTTGCTGGCACGGCCACTCTACCGACCGAGCTATACCGCCCCGCAGAAAACAAGTCAAGTCGTGTCAGCCTTCTCCAAAACGTCTCCTTTGAGGCCTTTCGCCTTTCCCAAAGCTCATTTCAGCAATCTTTCCCCCCCACCCCCCCGCCGCCGTGCGCCGCGCCGCCGCCTGCTCACTTCTGCTGCAGACACACTTACGATAATGAATAGCTGCGAGGGCTTGGCGTTCTTCACTGCAGCCCCGCAAATGGCCACGCTGTCTGCATCCGCCAGGCAGAAATACTGTATATGCGGCGGCATCTGCTTTGACAGTCCAAATCTGGACGCTGAATCTTTAGATGTTTGCAAATGATTGAAAGTGGCTCCGCGTTTACCAGTACCGATTAACCCGACGGCGCTTACCGTTATCTCAAACAGGCGCGGTAAGATAAACAGCAGCTAGGTTACACACTTGAATAACAAAATCCTCCCGCGTCGTGCCTAAACTCACTTAAACCGATCAGCATCTCGGTGAGGAGCCTAAAATAGGTCAGTGGGCGTTTAAGGACAAGGCTGTTGTGTTCATAGAGAGTGGAGACGTCCTCACTTATTGAAAAGCATGCCTCATTTTTCTTTTGTTATTATGTTTAGCCGTAAGGACGTTTAGCGCTGCGGAGTGAATTAGGCCAATAGGGCAAAACACTGCGTTGGTCACTGTGACCATTTACAGCAGGGGTCACCAACCTTTTTGAAAGCAAGAGCTACTTCTTGGGTACTGATTAATGCGAAGGGCTACCAGTTTGATACGCACTTAAATAAATTGCCAGAAATAGCCAATTTGCTCAATTTACCTTTAACTCTATGTTATTATTAATAATTAATGATATTTACACTTAATTGAACGGTTTAAAAGAGGAGAAAACACGAAAAAAATGACAATTACATTTTGAAACATAGTTTATCTTCAATTTCGACTCTTTAAAATTCAAAATTCAACCGAAAAAAAGAAGAGAAAAACTAGCTAATTTGAATCTTTTTGAAAAAATTAAAAAAAGAATTTATGGAACATCATTAGTCATTTTTCCTGATTAAGATTCATTTTAGAATTTTGATGACATGTTTTAAATAGGTTAAAATCCAATCTGCTCTTTGTTAGAATATATAACAAATTGGACCAAGCTATATTTCTAACAAAGACAAATCATTATTTCTTCTAGATTTTCCAGAACAAAAATTTTAAAAGAAATTCAAAACACTCTGTAATAAGATTTAAATTTGATTCTACGGATTTTCTAGATTTGCCGGAATAAGTTTTTTGAACTTTAATCATAATAAGTTTGAAGAAATATTTCACAAATATTCTTCGTCGAAAAAACAGAAGCTAAAATGAAGAATTAAATTAAAATGTATTTATTATTCTTTACAATAAAAAAAAAAAAAATACTTGAACATTGATTTAAATTGTCAGGAAAGAAGAGGAAGGAATTTAAAAGGTAAAAAGGTATATGTGTTTAAAAATCCTAAAATCATTTTTAAGGTTGAATTTTTTCTCTAAAATTGTCTTTCTGAAAGTTATAAGAAGCAAAGTAAAAAAATGTATGAATTTATTTAAACAAGTGAAGACCAAGTCTTTAAAATATTTTCTTGGATTTTCAAATTCTATTTGAGTTTTGTCTCTCTTAGAATTAAAAATGTCGGGCAAAGCGAGACCAGCTTGCTAGTAAATAAATAACATTTAAAAAATAGAGGCTGCTCACTGGTAAGTGCTGCTATTTGAGCTATTTTTAGACCAGGCCAGCGGGCTACTCATCTGGTCCTTACCGGCTACCTGGTGCCCGCGGGCACCGCGTTGGTGACCCCTGATTTACAGTAATTCAATGGTTCAAGCGAGGTCCTGGGGGTGCTAGTGTAACGTGTGTACGTGGGTGAACCTCGTGTAGAACTGCCAGTGAAGTTGGCACGTTGTGTAAATGGTAAATAAAAACAGTATACAATGATTTGCAAATCCTTTTCCGCCTATATTCAATTGAATAGACTGCAAAGACAAGATAATTAACGTTCAAACTGGAAAACTTTGTTATTTTTGCAAATATTAGCTCATTTGGAAGTTGATGCCTGCAACATGTTTCAAAAAAGCTGGCCCAAGTGGCAAAAAAGACTGAGAAAAGTTGAGGAATGCTCATCAAACACTTATTCGGAACATCCCACAGGTGAACAGGCTAATTGGGAACAGGTGGGTGCCATGATTGGGTATAAAAGTAGCTTCCATGAAATGCTCAGTCATTCACAAACAAGGACGGGGCGAGGGTCACCACTTTGTGAACAAATGCCTGAGCAAATTGTCCAACAGTTTAAGAACAACATTTCTCAACCAGCTATTGCAAGGAATTTAGGGATTTCACCATCTGCGGTCCGCAATATCATCAAAAGGTTCAGAGAATCTGGAGAAATCACTGCACGTAAGCGATGATATTACAGAACCTTCGATCCCTGAGGTGGTACTGCATCAAAAACTGACATCAGTGTGTAAAGGATATCACCACATGGGCTCAGGAACACTTCAGAAACCCACTGTCAGTAACTACAGTTGGTCGCTACATCTGTAAGTGCAAGTTAAAACTCCACCATGCAAAGCGAAAGACATTAACGAACAACACCCAGAATATGAAGCCTAAAATACCACGCCTGTAGTCCAGACCTGTCTCCCATTGAAAATGTGTGGCGCATTATGAAGCCTAAAATACCACAACGGAGACCCCCGGACTGTTGAACAACTTAAGCTGTACATCAAGCTAGAATGGGAAAGAATTCCACCTGAAAAGCTTCAAAAATGTGTCTCCTCAGTTCCCAAACGTTTACTGAGTGTTGTTAAAAGGAAAGGCCATGTAACACAGTGGTAAAAATGCCCCTGTGCCAACTTTTTTGCAATGTGTTGCTGCCATTAAATTCTAAGTTAATGATTATTTGCAAAAAATGTTTTAAGTTTCTCAGTTCGAACATTAAATATCTTGTCTTTGCAGTCTATTCAATTGAATATAAGTTGATTTGCAAATCATTGTATTCCGTTTTTATTTACGAATTACACAACGTGCCAACTGCACTGCTTTTGGGTTTTGTACATGTAGTGTTGTAAAATAACCCCCACAAATGTTGTTAGTAAGGTAACTTCATCAACGCTATTATCTGTGTACCGTATTTTTTCGGACCATAGGGCGCACCGGATTATAAGGCGCACTGCCGATGAGCGGGTCTAGTCAGGTGTTTTTTTCATACAAAAGGCACACCGGATTATAGGGCGCATTAAAGGAGTCATATTATTATGATTTTTTTTCTAAATGTAAAAGACTTCCTTGTGGTCTACATAACATGTAATGGTGGTTCTTTGGTCAAAATGTTGCATAGATAATGTTCAAAGTACTTTTATTGTCAGTTTTCTTAATACAAACATATACACATACAATAAAATAAATGTATAAATAAATACAATATGAAAATAAAAATAATCAATAAAGAATTTCTTAACACAGATTGTAACGTGTAAAAACAAAAAACCTACAAAGAGGCTTAACGTATCAGTTGAATGGCCACTTTCATCAATCACATCAATTATGCCAAGACAGACACTTCTTAGGGGGGTTGACTACAGTTTCAGGTATTCCAAGATAAGTCTCCACACATCACAAAATCTATGTAAGTTACCAGATATCTCATACATCAGTTTTTCAATGTGGAGGATTCCCACTAGCTCCCTCAACCAGGCTTCAAACTTAGGCCACCACCCATCTTGTCTAAAGTGTTAGAAATGCCAAGCAAAGCAGTTTCAGGGTCAGGATCCAGATTTACTTGAAGTACATGAGAATACCGTCTGATAATCGAACTCCAGAAATCTTGAATCTCAGGGAATAGCCGAAATTGGTGTGCAAGTGTTGCAGACCAAGTAGCTTTCCGACAGTCTCTTCAGGATGCGCCGTTTTGTGGGCGGTCTTATTTACGTGGCTCACCTTCGACAGCGTCTTCTCCCCGTCATCTTTGTTGTAGCGGTGTAGCGTGCAAGGACGCGGGTGGAAGAAGTGTCAAAAGGTGGCGCTAACTGTTTTAATGACACTCATGTAACGGTACAGCGGGAGAAACTAATGTGTGTGAAGTGTGTACGTAATCCAAATGACTATGGTGTGACTATGTGTGGCAAGTATGTGAGGGTTGTTACCAGGGGGTGTTGAAATTGAGGCAGAAGTCCAGATAGGGCAAGGCAGGCTCGGAAGGTCAAGGGCTGGAGCGAGGCGTCGTGGTCAGAGGGCAGGCGTGAGGTCGAGATCCAGAGAGGCAGCAGAGAGTCCAGAGGGGATCCGGGAAGACGAGACACACATCTCGACAACGGGGAAAGGAGACGGGAAGCTGGATGACGACACAACACGGGACCCAATGAGCACGACTGGGGAAGAACACAAAGAGCGAGGAAGCACATAGGCAAGGAAAGCTGGAGACGTAATAAGACTTACTGTACGGGTACGGGTAGCTACGTTCTGGCACTGGAACGCAAGAGGCGCTGGCTTATGTAGGCAGGTCTCATCACTGGCAGGTGTGTTGATTGCACAGTGGTTGTGGCCGTGCGGAGGCGCGACCACAGCCAGAGGAGAACGCCTGTGGGCTTGACCCGAGGTGCGCTCTGCTGAACAGAAAGAGAGGCGGTAGGTGTGTGATCCGTAACAATTCAGACTTACTTAAATCAACAACATATCCTCATCCGGAAACAACCACAACGCCGGAAATGTGTCCCGTGAAAAACCGTCCGACCGGAACTCTCTAATAACTATAGTTCCTTCGGTGAATAATGTAAACTCACTACACCGGTATGTTTTAGCGCTTTCATGGCGAGTTTACTGACAGATATAAGTAAGAACTTTACACTACTTTATATTAGAAATGGCAACAGTGGATGATGAATGCCATCTTGGTCACACTTGTCATTACACTATGTACCTAATAAAATTGCTTTAATTTAGGTAAGCAAAACTTGAATTATTCAGAATATTAGGCGCACCGGGTTATAAGGCGAGTTTTGAGGGGGAAAACAAATATTTTAAGTGTGCCTTAAGTCCGGAAAATACGGTATTCGAAAAATGTATCCATAGGTTATTAGAAATGTAGTGGTTAGTAGCAGAATTAGAAAAATCGGAAATGTGTCCCGTGAAAAAACGTCTGACCGGAACTCTCTAATAACTATAGTTCCTTGGGTGAATAATGTAAACTCACTACACCGGTATGTTTTATCGCTTTCATGGCGAATTTACTGACAGATAAAAGTAAGAACTTTAAACTACTTTATATTAGAAATGGCAACAGCAGAGGATGAATGTCCCATAACAAGAAGATAGAGAAAAAGAAAAAGCTCATAGACTATGGAGTCCGCACGGACTACAAAGGCGGAAGCGCGCAATTTTTCAGTACTTATACAGATCCCAAATACAGATCAGCACGTACCAGAAGGTAAGAAAAGTTGATTTTGCATAATACTACGAAACAAAACTCCAGATAATGAGACTTATCTTATACACACACCATAATAATACTTCTATGTTGAAGCACAGTACAATCCATCAAGCGGTGTGGCTTCATAGCTTACCAAAGTCGTACTAAAACATTTTGATAGATTTTTTAACGCCGTGTGTAATGTTCTATATTTTCAATGGAACATGTAAAATGTTGGTGTTGTTTACTTGAGTCATATTGCCCTTATATTGCAGTCTACACGTATCTCTTATGTTTGACTGCTTATCATTACATCGTGTAATAAATAAAATTGCTTCGAGGTCGGTAAGCAAAACCAGAATTATCCCGTACATTAGGCGCACCGGGCTATAAGGCGCACTGTCAAGTTTTGAGGGAAAAACAAGGATTTTAAGGGCGCCTTATAGTCCGAAAAATACGGTAATTTTGAACTGAACTCTTTGTGAACCGGTATGCTGTCATTTCCAAGCCGGATTCGGCCCCCGGGCCGCCAGTCAAATAGCACTAGTATATGTAGTAGTACTTTGGAAGTAACTGGCTACTATTATTGGTGATAATCAAATACCGCACACATGTCAGGTCATAATTATTCCGTACATTAGGCGCACCCGGTTATAAGGCAATTTTGAGGGAAAAAAAATACTTTAAGTGCGCCTTAAGTCAGGAAAATACGGTATTCGAAAAATGTATCCATAGGTTATTAGAAATGTAGTGGTTAGTAGCATAATTAGAAAAATCGGAAATGCGTCCTGTGAAAAACCGTCCGACCGGAACTCTCTAGTAACTAAAGTTCCTTGGGTGAATAATGTAAACTCACTACACCGGTATGTTTTAGCGCTTTCATGGCGAGTTTACTGACAGATATAAGTAAGAACTTTACAGTACTTTATATTAGAAATGGCAACAGCGGAGGATGAATGCCATCTACTGGTCACACTTATCATTACACTATGTACCTAATAAAATTGCTTTAAGTTCGGTAAGCAAAACTTTAATGATTCCGAACATTAGGCGCACCGGGTTATAAGGCGAGTTTTGAGGGGGGGAAAAAATATTTTAAGTGTGCCCTAAGCCCAGAAAATACGGTATTCGAAAAATGTATCCATAGGTTATTAGAAATGTAGTGGTTAGTAGCAGAATTAGAAAAATCGGAAATGTGTCCCGTGAAGAACCGTCCGACCGGAACTCTCTAGTAACTAAAGTTCCTTGGGTGAATAATGTAAACTCACTACACCGGTATGTTTTAGCGCTTTCATGGCGAGTTTACTGACAGATACAAGTAAGAACTTTACACTACTTTATATTAGAAATGGCAACAGCGGAGGATGAATGCCATCTACTGGTCACACTTGTCATTACACTATATATCAAATAAAATTGCTTTAAGTTCGGTAAGCAAAACTTGAATTATTTTCCGTACATTAGGCGCACCGGTTTATAAGGCGAGTTTTGAGGGAAGAAAATATTTTAAGTGCGCCTTAAGCTTGGAAAATACGGTATTTGAAAAATGTATCCATAGGTTATTAGAAATTTAGTGGTTAGTAGCAGAATTAGAAAAATCGGAAATGTGTCCCGTGAAAAACCGTCCGACCGGAACTCTCTAGTAACTAAAGTTCCTTGGGTGAATAATGTAAACTCACTACACCGGTTTGTTTTAGCATTTTAATGGCGAGTTTGCTGACAGATAAGTAAGAACTTTACACTACTTCATATTAGAAATGGCAATAGCGGAGGATGAATGCCATGTACTGGTCACACTTATCATTACACTATGTACCTAATAAAATTGCTTTAAGTTCGGTAAGCAAAACTTTAATTATTCCGAACATTAGGCGCACCGGGTTATAAGGCGAGTTTTGAGGGGGAAAAAAAATATTTTAAGTGTGCCTTAAGTCCGGAAAATACGTTATTCGAAAAATGTATCCATAGGTTATTAGAAATTTAGTGGTTAGTAGCAGAATTAGAAAAATCGGAAATGTGTCCCGTGAAAAACCGTCCGACCGGAACTCTCTAGTAACTAAAGTTCCTTGGCTGAATAATGTAAACTCACTACACCGGTATGTTTTAGCACTTTCATGGCGAGTTTACTGACAGATATAAGTAAGAACTTTACACTACTTTATATTAGAAATGGCAACAGTGGAGGGAGATGTTGGTGTTGTTTACTTGAGTCATATTGCCATCATATTGCAGTCTACACGTATCTCTTATGTTTGACTGCCATCTACTGGTCACACTCATCATTACACCATGTACCAAATAAAATCGCTTCAAGGTCGGTAAGCAAAACCAGAATGATTCCGTACATTAGGCGCACCGGGTTATAAGGCAATTTTGAGGGAAAAAAAAAATAAGTCCGGAAAATACGGTATTCGAAAAATTTATCCATAGGTTCTTAGAAATTTAGTGGTTAGTAGCAGAATTAGAAAAATTGGAAATGTGTCCCGTGAAAAACCGTCCGACCGACTCTAGTAACTAAAGTTCCTTGGGTGAATAATGTAAACTCACTACACCGGTATGTTTTAGCACTTTCATGGCGAGTTTACTGACAGATATAAGTAAGAACTTTACACTACTTTATATTAGAAATGGCAACAGAGGAGGATGAATGCCATCTACTGGTCACACTTGTCATTACACTATATACCAAATAAAATTGCTTTAAGTTCGGTAAGCAAAACTTTAATTATTTTCCGTACATTAGGCGCACCGGGTTATAAGGCGAGTTTTGAGGGAAAACAAATATTTTAAGTGTGCCTTAAGCTTGGAAAATACGGTATTTGAAAAATGTATCCATAGGTTATTAGAAATTTAGTAGTTAGTAGCAGAATTAGAAAAATCGGAAATGTGTCCCGTGAAAAACCGCCCGACCGGAACTCTCTAGTAACTAAAGTTCCTTGGGTGAATAATGTAAACTCACTACACCGGTATGTTTTAGCACTTTCATGGCGAGTTTACTGACAGATATAAGTAAGAACTTTACACTACTTTATATTAGAAATGGCAACAGTGGAGGGAGATGTTGGTGTTGTTTACTTGAGTCATATTGCCATCATATTGCAGTCTACACGTATCTCTTATGTTTGACTGCCATCTACTGGTCACACTCATCATTGCACCATGTACCAAATAAAATCGCTTCGAGGTCAGTAAGCAAAACCAGAATGATTCCGTACATTAGGCGCAACGGGTTATAAGACGCACTGTTGAATTTTGAGGGGGGAAAAAATACGGTATTCGAAAAATTTAATCATATGTTATTCATTAGATATTTAGCGGTTAGTGGCAGAATTAGAAAAAATATTCAAAGGCAAATCAACCCTTTTTTTTGGGTTGACGGCACCTCGTTGTGTTGTGTTAGTATCGCAGATGCGCCCTCAATAACCTACTTCGCTCCCTGCACACAGGTCAGGCAATGACACACCGCGCGGTGCCCTAGGGCCGCCACACTCCTTCATCCTCAAACTTTGTTGACGGGGGACGAACACAGCAAACCCACGGACGCACGGCTCCGCCAGCGAACACAAACTCGCAGGCGCGTCCTCAAAACACACACATAAGCAGCTTGGTGCTGACGTGCACCAACACATGTAAGGGATCATGTCACACTTTGGCACACACTCCCAGTCGCCCGGACACACAAAACACACACACAAGCTGAGCAAAGAGGCCAGATGGGATCCCAGCGTGGGCCGTTGGCCTTTCACGCACTCTGGAGACTGGATTTCTCGCTGTTCCTTCTCCTTCACCAACCTCTTCTCTCCTTGTTTTAAAAACTCCAAATGTACTCGTTATTTTGACTTTTTGTCGTCCTTGTGGCAAATTGTGCAAACAACGCGCAACAAAGGGTGGATGGAGCCGTGAAGGAGGGAAATGCTTAGATCGTCATCCCCTTTGTTTTCGGTGCTGTAAATATTGATTGCAGGTTAAAGGCAATTAGAATAATGGAACCAAATAAAAAAAATGCAGCTCTGTCGGTTCCTGGCTTTGCTGCAGCGTGATTTAAGGAGATGCATTTTCTGATGGAAATAAGCTCTTAATACATCTCACAGAGGACAATGTGCAGTGTACGCCAATCGGCATCTGAGCGAGTGGAATGGCTTAAAAGGAAAACGTAGAAAGCATTAGGAGAGGAAATAAAGGAATGTACTGTCTGGAAAACATTAAAGATTTAATCAGAGAAAATCAAGTGATCTTAAATCTCACCCCGGCAACACAAGACATTGATACAACGTTGATTGTACGTACTAGTCATTTAAAACTGACTTTGAAGCAACGTTGCAAAATAGTTGTGTTTGTAAATTGATGTCCAACGTTGGAGCCACGTTGTTGGTTGGGAGATGACCAAGTGAATAAACGTCATCAAAAAGTATGTTGTTTTAGCGTTGTATTTGCGTTGTAGAATATTGGTAGGGCAATGACCAAAATTCAATGGTCAAATTAACGTCAGAACCCAACATTGATTAAACGTCATCAAAAAGACATGTTGTTTCAACGTTGTATTTGTGTTGTAAAATTCAATGGTCAAATCAACGTCAGAACTAGGGCTGCCACAACTAATCGATTAAATCGATTAAAATTGATTATAAAAATAGTTGGCGATTAATTTAGTCATCAATTCGTTGGATCTATGCTATGCACATGCGCAGAGGCAATTTTTTAATTTAATTTTTTAAATTTTAACTTTTAAATTTTTAAATTTTTCAATATTTTAATTTTTTTAAAATATTTTTTTATAAACCTTTATTTATAAACTGCAACATGTACAAACAGCTAAGAAACAATAATCAAAATAAGTATGGTGCCAGTATGCTGTTGTTTTTCAATGAAATACTGGAAAGGATAGAAATGTAGTTTGTCTCTTTTATGCGATCATTAATCGAAGTAATATTCGACAGATTAATCGATTATCAAATTAATCGTTAGTTGCAGCCCTAGTCAGAACCCAACATGGATTAAACGTCGTCAAAAAGGCATGTTGTTTCAACGTTGTATTTGTGTTGTAGTATATTGGTTGGGCAATGACCATAATTCAATGGTCAAATCAACGTCAGAACCCAACATTGATTAACGTTGTCAAAAAGGCATGTTGTCTCAACGTTGTATTTGTGTTGTAGAATATTGGTTGGAAAATGACCAAATTTCAAAGGTCAAATCAACGTCACAACCTGACATTGATTAAACGTCGTCAAAAAGCATGTTGTTTCAACGTTGTATTTGTGTTGTAAGAATATCGGTTGGGAAATGACCAAAATTCAATGGTCAACGTCACAACCTGACATTGAATAAACGTCGTCAAAAAGCATGTTGTTTCAACGTTGTATTTGTGTTGTAAAATATTGGTTGGGAAATGACCAAAATTCTATGGTCAAATCATCTTCACAACCTGACATTTATTAAACGTCATCAAAAAAGCATGTTGTTTCAACGTTGTATTTGTGTTGTAGAATACTGGTTGGGAAATGACCAAAATTCAATGGATAAATCAACGTCACAACCTGACATTGAATAAACGTCATCAAAAAACATGTTTCAACGTTGTATTTGTGTTGTAGATTAATGGTTGGAAAATGACCAAAATTCAATGGATAAATCAACGTCAGAACCCAACATTGATTAACGTTGTCAAAAAGGCATGTTGTTTCAGCATTGTATTTGTGTTGGAGAATGACCAAAATTCAATAGTCGGAGAATGACCAAAATTCTATGGTCAAATCAACGTCAGAACCCAACATTGATTAAACATTCTCAAAAAGGCATGTTGGTTCAACGTTGTATTTGTGTTGTAGATAATTGGTTGGGAAATGACCAAAATTTTAATGGTAATATCATCGTCAGAACCCAACATTGATTAAACGTCGTCAAAAAGGCATGTTGTTTCAACGTTGTGTTTGTGTTGTAGATAATTGGTTGGGAAATGACCAAAATTTTAATGGTCAAATCAACATCAGAACGCAACATTGATTAAACGTCGTCAAAAAGGCATGTTGTTTCAACGTTGTATTTGTGTTGTAGATTAATGGTTGAGAAATGACCAAAATTCAATGGTCGAATCAACGTCAGAACCCAACATTGATTGAACGTCATCAAAAAGGCATGTTGTTTCAATGTTGTATTTGTGTTGTAGAATATTGGTTGGGAAATGACCAAAATTTCAATGGTCAAATCAACGTCACAACCCGACATTGATTAAACCTCGTCAAAAAGGCATGTTGTTTCAACGTTGTATTTGTGTTGTAGAACATTGGTTGGGAAATGACCAAAATTTCAATGGTCAAATCATCTTCACAACCTGACATTGATTAAACGTCATCAAAACAGCATGTTGTTTCAATGTTGTATTTGTGTTGTAGAACATTGGTTGGGAACTGACCAAAATTCAATGGTCAACGTCATAACCTGACATTGAATAAACGTCGTCAAAAAGCATGTTGTTTCAACGTTGTATTTGTGTTGTAGATTAATGGTTGGAAAATGACCAAAATTCAATGGATAAATCAACGTCAGAACCCAATCTTGAATTAAAGTCATCAAAACAGCATGTTGTTTCAGCGTTGTATTTGTGTTGTAGAATATTGGTTGGGAAATGACCAAAATTCAATGGTCAAATCAACATCAGAACCCAACATTGATTAAACGTTGTCATAAAGCATGTTGTTTCAACGTTGTATTTGTGTTGTAGAACAGTGGTCCCCAACCTTTTTGTAACTTCGGACCGGTCAACGCTTGAAATTTTGTCGCACGGACCGGGGACATTACATTTCTTGTGCGGCCCGGTACCAATCGATCCACGGACCGGTACCGGGCCGCGGCCCGGTGGTTGGGGACCACTGATGTAGACCACAAGGAAGTGTTTTACATTTAGAAAAAAATCATAATATGACCCCTTTAATGCGCCTTTTGTATTAAAGACCTGAATAGACCCGCTCATCGGCGGTGCGCCTTATAATCTGGTGTGCCCTATGGTCCAGAAAATACGGTATTTCAACTGCACAAACCAGCACAAACAAATGAGAGTATTTCAACAAAGTTTTGCGAGGGACGGGAGAGCCAACTTCACACAGGTTGCTGTCTTTGGTCTTTGTCGTATTCACGTTTCAAGTGACCCAAACCCCACAGGAGTCTCTGGTTTGAGTCGGCAAGGGTTCCGACTGATCTCGGTTCACACTGGACCAAACAAACCGTATACAAGCAGAGCAAATTCACCAGAGTAGCTTTTAACCGAAGCAAACACTGCAATTGTGAACGTACCTCGAGAGAGTACGGGACTCAGACAAAATCCATAGAAAGAATTTGAGTGGACAGATAGAGCAACCAGGATATCGGAATTCCCATTTTTATGCCTTCAATACGATCCATTTTCTGGGTCAACACATTTCAGGAGATCAGAATTTCACACAGGCAGGAACGCACTATATCAGTACAAGTATTCAATCAGCAGCATAGTGCAGAGTGGAATATCCCAACGTCTTGCACAAAATCTTTATTGACCACACACATAAATCAAGACCTCGATATTCTCTGGGTTCAAACATCCTTAGAAGTTAAATAACCGATTCTGTTTATAGTTTATGAACTCCCGCTGATCGCTTTGGCATCTTTGTTTAACTAGTAAACTAGGACGGTTGGTTACAGCTCAGGTTGTAAAGAATAAATCAACTCTTTGTGTCTATTCAGTGTCGGTGGAGGTATGCAGGGTTTTCTAAGCGTGTGCTCATCTACATGTGTGTATACGTTAGTAATAATATATATGTGTGTGTATTTGTCAGGTTCAAACACTGATGACATCTATTAAACAAGACAAGAAGCAAGGAATTAAACAGAGACAATTCAATTTGGCTCAATTGAGGAGAGACGTCTGGACTGTACTCTTTGTACAGTCTCACCACGCTCTGGCGAAAGATTGTACGCCTCCTCTTTTATTCGGACTTTCCCTGATTACATGGCAACAGCTGTTTCTAAGGGACGGGGTCGTAAACAGCCACCGCCTTTGATTACAACAGTTCAAAGAAAAGGTCGTAAAACAGTTCAAAGAAAAGGTCGCCTTGAGGGGAGTCTGGTCCTGCTTCCTCTCTGCTTTGTAGTTCTCGGGTCAAGACAAAAATCTTTCTGTGGATTACAATACATCAAAGAAACAGAACACCTTCATGTTGCTTCCCATCCTACACAGTGGATTTTTAACAAGCCTTTAGTTTGGTAGGATCAAAGACAGCTTTTGTCTTCTCGCCGGGAACTCATGGCAACACAAAGTTTTATGATAACTTAGATACAATTATTCTGACAGTCCATCCATCCATCTTCAACCGCTTATCCGGAATCGGGTCGCGGGGACAACAGCTCCAGCAGAGACCCCTAGACCTTCCTCTCCAGAGCAACATTAGCGACATCCTCCTGGGGAATTCCGAAGCGTTCCCAGGCCAGAGAGGAGATGTAATCCCCCCCATCTGGTCCTTGGCCTGCCGCGGGGTCTCCTCCCAGTGGGACGTGCAACGAGGACCTCCCTAGGGAGACGCTCGTGAGGCATCCGCACGAGATGCCTGAACCACCTAAGCTGGCTCCTTTCCAAGCGAAGGAGCAGCGGCTCTACTCCGAGTCTCTCTCCGGTGACTGAACTTCTCACCCTATCTCTAAAGGGAGATGCCAGCCACCCTTCTGAGGAAACTCATTTCGGCCGCTTGTATCCGCGATCTTATTCTTTCGGTCATTACCCACACTTCATGACCGTAGGTGAGAGTAGGAATGGAGATAGCCCGGTAGACCGAGAGCTTTGCCTTCTGGCTCAGCTCTCGTTTCGTCACAACAGTGCGGCAGAGAGACTGCAATACTGCCCCAGCTGCTCCGATTCTCCGGCTGATTTCCTTCTCCATCTTTCCCTCACTCGTGAACAAGACCCAGAGATACTTAAACTCGTCCACCTGGGACAGAGTCTCGTCCCCTACCTGGACTGTACAAACCATCGGTTTCCTGCTGACAGTATTAATTGTAATTACTGCTGTCAAGCAATAAACGGTTATCTGTTATCATGATCTGTAATAAACCGATCCAATTAATCTCTTTTTTAATAGCACCTAAAAATGCTAAGAAAAGCTCACCTTGAGGTGTTTTCATTTAAATTAATTACTTTATTATTCAGGCATTTTCAGCCTTCCCGGTAAGGTCTATTCAGGTGTACTGGAGAGGAGGCTACGCCGGATAGTCGAACCTCGGATTCAGGAGGAACAGTGTGGTTTTCCTCCTGGTCGTGGAACTGTGGACCAGCTCTATACTCTCGGCAGGGTCCTTGAGGGTGCATGGGAGTTTGCCCAACCAGTCTACATGTGCTTTGTAGACTTGGAGACCGTTCGACTGGGAAGTCCTGTGGGGAGTGCTCAGAGAGTATGGGGTATCGGACTGTCTGATTGTGGCGGTCCGCTCCCTGTATGATCAGTGTCAGAGCTTGGTCCGCATTGCCAGTAAGTCAGACCCGTTTTCAGTGAGGGTTGTACCCCGCCAAGGCTGCCCTTTGTCACCGATTCTGTTCATAACTTTTATAGACAGAATTTCTCGGCGCAGTCAGGGCGTTGAGGGGATCCGGTTTGGTGGCTGCAGGATTAGGTCTCTGCTTTTTGCAGATGATGTGGTCCTGATGGCTTCATCTGGCCGGGATCTTCAGCTCTCACTGGGTCTCGCACATACTGGGAGACAAATATATTGTACATACAAATTCACATATATACACACATATGTGTATTCATTCATTCATACATACATACATAGGCGCACACAAAGGTACTCAAGCACAAACTGTACATAGGTACCCACGCTCCCACATACATACACAAATACAGTATATACATACTGTACATACTCACGGTACATACATTCACTGTACAAACATACATAAAATAAGCAGGGGCGTCTCTGATAACGTTGCTTGGATGGCAACATATGTTGCTCCAAAACCTGTATGTACCTTTCAGCATTAATGGTGCCTTCACAGATGTGTAAGTTACCCATGCCTTGGGCACTAATACACCCCCATACCATCACAGATGCTGGCTTTTGAACTTTGCGCCTATAACAGTCCTGATGGTTCTTTTCCTCTTTAGTCCGGAGGACACGAAGTCCACATCTTCCAAAAAACAATCTGAAATGTGGACTCGTCAGACCACAGAACAGTTTTCCACTTTGCATCAGTCCATCTTAGATGAGCTCGGGCCCAGTGAAGCCGGCGGCGTTTCTGGGTGTTGTTGATAAATGGCTTTCGCTTTGCATAGTAGACTTTTAACTTGCACTTACAGATGTAGCGAAAAACTGTAGTTACTGACAGCGGTTTTCTGAAGTGTTCCTGAGCCCTTGTGGTGATATCCTTTACACACTGATGTCACTTTTTGATGCAGTACCCCCTGAGGGATCGAAGGTCACAGGCTTTACCGCTTACGTGCAGTGATTTCTCCAGATTCTCTAAACCTTTTGATGATATTACGGACCGTAGATGGTGAAATCCCTAAATTCCTTGCAATAGCTCTCTAATAAATGTTGTTCTTAAACTGTTTGATAATTTGTGACAAAGTGGTGACCCTCGCCCCATCCTTGTTTGTGAACGACTGAGCATTTCATGGAAGCTGCTTTTATACCCAATCATGGCACCCACCTGTTCCCAATTAACCTGTTCACCTGTGGGATGTTCCAAATAAGTGTTTGATGAGCATTCCTCAACTTTCTCAGTCTTTTTTGCCTCTTGTGCCAGCTTTTTTTGAAACATGTTGCAGGCATCAAATTCCAAATGAGCTAATATTTGCAAAAAAATAACGTTTTTCAGTTCGAACGTTAAGTATCTTGTCTTTGCAGTCTATTCAGTTGAATATATATAATTGTAAGTCCTGTTTTCTTATTTTATTAGTTCTGACGGCCTTATATTTGGCATGGTTAACGAGAAGAAGGCGTGGCTGAAATAAACGTTTGTGAGAAAAAACGAACGACTCGAGCCTTGATCAAGACCTCGGAGGGAGTAACAATGGGTCTGCTAAGCTCCGCGTTCAGGTCAGAATGACGAGGCCGCCAATTTGTGACAATCTGGTCGCTTTATTATCGGTTTTGCCGGACACAACCAGACCCGTTTATCACTCGACTGCGCAGTGCAGCACTACCGCTCCCTCTCTTTGCTCGCCCACTCGCTCACCGACGTCACTCAGCCAACTCGATGCCATTCTCTTAAACACACATACACTACTCTCATTAATTAACCAGTATATACATAACTAGAGATGTCCGATATGATCTGCCGATAAATGCTTTAAAATGTAATATCGGAAATTATCGGTATCTGTTTCAAAAAGTAATATTTATGAATTTTTAAAACGCAGCTGTACGGAGTGGTAAACGCACGTAGGGAGAAGTACAGAGCGCCAATAAACCTTAAAGGTACTGCCTTTGCGTGCCGGCCCAGTCACATAATACCTACGGCTTTTCACACACACAAGTGAATGCAAGGCATATTTGATCAACAGCTATACAGGTCACACTGAGGGTGGCCGTATAAACAACTTTAACACTGTTACAAATATGCGCCACACTGTGAACCCACACCAAACAAGAATGACAAACATATTTCGGGAGAACATCCGCACCGTAACGCAACATAAACACAACAGAACAAATACCCAGAACCCCTTGCAGCACTAACTCTTCCAGGACGCTAAAATATACACCCCCCGCTACCCTCCCAACCCCGCCCACCTCAACCTCCTCATGCTCTCTCAGGGAGAGCATGTCCCAAATTCCAAGCTGCTGTTTTGAGGCATGTTAAAAAAAAAAGAATGCACTTTGTGACTTCAATAATAAATATGGCAGTGCCATGTTGGCATTTTTGTCCATAACTTGAGTTGATTTATTTTTGGAAAACCTTGTTACATTGTTTAATGCATCCAGCGGGGCATCACAACAAAATTAGGCATAATAATGTGTTAATTCCACGACTGTATATATCGGTATCGGTTGATATCGGAATCGGTAATTAAGAGTTGGACAATATCGGAATATCGGATATCGGCAAAAAAGCCATTATCGGACATCTCTATACATAACATTTAGAGACACAACATGTAGATACGTAGACTTTGAAAAGTATCGAAAGGTATCGATATACATTTTGATACAGGTACCGGGACAACCCTAGTAGGTGCATACCACCACCTAAAAAGTAAAAGTATCATTTGTAGCGTTTCAAATGTACTTGTGGCGGCCCACCACATGTGTAGAAAAACACTTTATCATTTTTAGAATAAGCTGCGGGCCAACGAGGTACATATTAGGACACACCTGCTCTGTAATGAAGGATGCTGATAATTTCACCTTTACAAAGAAAACAATGCTCAGTTTTGATCCACAGTGAAGATGCTATTAGTGAGGACTTTGAGGTGCTTTTTTTATAGGGATGTAAAACAGTAAAATATATGTAATGTACGTGTGTGTGTGTGTGTTTGTGTGTAAAGTTCTCTGATACACGATCAGAGAATTGGGGGGAGAAAGAGATTTGGCAAACCTACATGACATAAATTGCTTGCAGCCTGGAAAAGAAAAGTGGAAATACCAGTGAAGGGGCAACGATACGTGTCTATGTTACACATCGTTGCCATTGTCTGGACAGTTTAAGCTGAAACACCCGCTGCAAGAGGCCTCGTCAAGGTGGGAAATGCTCACGTTGTACGTGACTGAGAGTGTTGCGTTTAATGGCCTCAGTTAACCCGAGGTGGTGCATTCAGTCTGGCCCAAAGGGGTGGAAATGTTTCCCAGACCTAAGATTAAAGATATGAGCATGTTTGTTTTTATCCCGCGTTCAAGTCGGATCAATTTGTCAATGACAGGCAGCCGCTTTTCTATTACGTGTTTGCAGAAAATTTAACACCGTCCATTCCATTTTGTGGCTTTTAATGCCTCACAGTCAAACACTTTTATGTTAAAATACTGAACAGATGTTTACCTTATCCCAATAAACATCTGTTCAGTATTTTAACATAAAAGTGTTTGACTGTGAGGCATTAAAAGCCACAAAATGCAAGGGGTCCATCAGACCCACAAACGCTGGCTGAGTAACAACAATATGAACGTTGCACGGAAAATTTCTCTGCCAGTTTCCGCATCCCACAGGGATTCTTCTTTTGTGTTTCTGCACCTGCGGTTCCCACGCAAGGTTGCAACATTGTCTGTCAACACTGTCTGCTCTCATTTTCTCGCACATTTGACCCTCTGATGTTCTGTGTACCTACACTCTGTCCTCCTCCTGTCTAGGCCTGCTGTGTGTGAGTGTGTGTGTGTGTGTGTGTGTGTGTGTGTGTGTGGTACACAGAACATCAATTTCCACACTTCTATTAGCCCCAGGTCTAGTGGACCCGGACATCTTATATGTAATATAAATGTGTAGGGAGGGTGTATGGTGTGTGGTCATTAAATATGTATTCTGATATATGTTCTTCACAGAAAATGAGCCAAAGTCAGTGAGTCTCATTTTGAAAAATTAATTAATTAATGAGATAAAAGATTGTAAAAATATATTCCAATTGAAAAAAATATATAAAGACAGAACAATAAAATCATATGGACAGCCATAAGTGTTTACATTTTGCTTTATATTTATTAATTTACTTGTTTTTTGCCTGGTTTTGTATTTGTTTTGTATCATCCCGTGAGGTGTATATTACTTCTTTTGTTTTTTTGTTCGGTTTGTACTTCATGAAGTTTTGCACATGTTTTGTTTTGTTTTGTTTTCGTTATATTTGGATGTAATTGTTGGTTCACATATCATTAAGTAAGACTATGTATTATGTGAAGGGGGCAGGAAAATATAAGATTTTTCTTCATCCTGCTCCTTCTCAGGCATTGGTGTGTAACGGTGTAACTGAATAATTGTGTTATAATTGTCTATCAAAGATGCACATCAATGAAGGAGATAAATAAAAATGAAATGAAAAAAAATTAATTGTATAATTTTTCTTTTAATACAAAATGAAAACGGGTCCCACAGACCCGAACACCACACAAGGGTTAAAAAGGAATTAACTATCGTTACTCGCTACTTTACCACAAAAGTTGACGGAATTACTCTTTAATAAATGTAATTGATTACTAGGGAAAGTAATTTATACGTTACTTTAAAAAAACAACTAGCATATGCAAGTCTGTGCTTTTAAAAGGTGGGGCCTGTTGCCTAGTGACGTGTGACGTAATTGAAGCATTTTGTACATACTAGAGTTGTACGGTATACCGATATTAGTATAGTACCGCGATACTAATGAATCATATTCTGTACTATACCGCCTCTAAAAAGTACCGGTCCCCCAACCCTTTGTTGTCGGCACGTAGTGTCATTGCTGGTTTATGAGCAGAGGAGCATGTTCGGCAGCGCACAATCACAGAGTACTTACAGGCAGACACAGTGTGTAGACAGAAAAGGGAGAACGGACGCGGCTTAAAAACTAACAATAAAGGTGAAGTTATAACACTGAAACACCCTCAGGAAGAGGTGCTTTAAGACATGGCCAGCTAGCTAGCGGCTAAAATCCATCCGCAGTCTGCAGTGTTTTAGCTACTTCTAAATCACTAATCCTCGCCTCCATGGCGACAAATAAAGTATGTTTCTTACAAGTATCATTATCACTGCAGGACGAGGAATAGCTAAACATGCTTCACTACACACCATAGGAGGATACAATAGCTCACCGGCGTCACAATGTAAACAAACGCCATGGGTGGATCTACACCTGACATCCACCGTAATGATACCAAGTACAGGAGCGTATCTAGTCGATACTACTATGTTTACATTGATATTTTTTGGCATCACAACATCTTCTTTCGTTTTTTTTAAATGTATATTATGTTTATAAACTTAGGGAATGCGGCCCTGGACACATGAGGACTTTGAATATGACCAATGTATGATCCTGTAACGACTTGGTATCGGATTGATACCCAAATTTGTGGTATCATCCAAAACAAATTTAAGTTTTCCAAACAACAGAAGAATAAGTGATTATTACATTTTAACAGAAGTGTAGACAGAACATGTTAAAAGAGAAAGTAAGCAGATATTAACTGTAAATGAGCAAGTAGATTCATAATCCATTTTCTACCACTTGTCCTTTAATAATTTTGACAAAATAATAGAATGGAAATATGTCAGCAGACTAAATTTGGAGCCTTTTTTTGTTTACTTTCTCATTAAAGAAAAGTTGTCTTGTATGTTCACGATTTTATTGAAGGACAAACTTGCAATAAGAAACACATGTATTTATCTGTACAGTAATCTATTTATTTATATCTGCACATTATTACTATTTTATCCTGCACTACCATGAGCTAATGCAACAAAATTTCGTTCTTATCTGTATTGCAAAGTTCAAATGTGAATGTCAATAAAAGGAAGTCTAAGTCTAAAAATGTTTAACGTACCCTAAGAATTTTTGTAAAATTTTTGTAAAATTTTTGTAACATTTTTGTAAAATTTTTGTAAAATTTTTGTAAAATTTTTGTAAAATTTTTGTAAATTTTTTGTAAAATTTTTGTAATTTTTTTTTTAATTTTTGTAAAATTTTGTAAAATTTGTGTAAAAATTTTTGTAAAATTTTTGTAAAATTTTTGTAAATTTTTGTAAAAATGTTGTAACATTTTTGTAAAATTGTTGTAAAATTTTTGTAACATTTTTGTTAAAATAAAGGCAATAATGCAATTTTTTGTGATCCCCCTTTATTTAGAAAAGTATCGAAAAGTACCGAAAAGTATGGAAATACATTTTGGTACCGGTACCAAAATATTGGTATCGGGACAACACTAGTACACACTGTAAGTATTATAAGTGTGACCAGTAAATGGCAGTCATACACAAAACTGCAAGTTGACGCCTGTTCATTCAATAAATGACGCAAGCAAGTACCCGTAAGCAAGCAACACCAAAACGTATGTGTATGGGAGGCACATAGTCGCGTTAGAGAAAGTGCATGGATACTTGCACTTCACACGTAGGTGGGAAAATCCCCCAAAAAACGAACTATTTAAGAAATTCTGTGTATGGAACTGTAGTGGCTGACGCGGGGAATCATGCAGGTTCGATGTTTCTTCGTTCCAACAAAACGCAATGGACCAGAACTCAAGCCTGGTATAAATACGAGGACTAAAATAAGAGGTATAAATAAGAGGACTCATTAGTGATGGCAATGGGCAACTGGTGTGAGTCCCAATTGCCCACACAGACGCCGGTGTAAAGATGGCGTGGTGACGGCGGTTAGCTTACTAAAGTGCAATTTTAAATTTCGCTCGAAATATCCTGCTGAAAACGTCTCGGTATGATGACGCCTGCGCTTGACGCCACGGATTGTAGCGGACATTTTGGGACACCATTGTGGCCAGCTATTAAGTCGTCTGTTTTCATCGCAAAATTCCACACTATTCTGGACATCTGTGTTGGTGAATCTTTTGCAATTTGTTCAATGAACAATGAAGACAGCAAAGAAGAAAGCTGTTGGTGGGAAGCGGTGTATTAGCGGCCGGCTGCAGCAACACAAACACAGCCGATGTTTCATTGTTTACATTCCCGAAAGTGAATGGGTGAATGTGGAAATAGTGTCAAAGCGCTTTGAGTACCTTGAAGGTAGAAAAGTGCTATACAAGTATAACCCATTTACCGTTTACCTAGCAACGGAAAGTTGTGTGGCGCTAGGATCAAAACCAAAACACTAATCACAGGGAAATGATATAACCAACACAACAAAGGGTACAACACTCGTCCTATTGCACAGCCTGTGACCCATAACAGGATAAGTGGGATGTGAAAAGAATACCGTGGATGGATGGACCATTTTTGTCAATGTGATTATCCAAACAACCCAGAATATAACCCTTAACTAATAGAATTTGACCCGCGTGACGTGGGCCTGCACCAAGCCAGCTGCTCCTCACTGGGTTCTGTTTCCATGATCAATGGACGCCTTGTGATGTGTCAAAGGAGGACATCCTTTTTTTCTCCCACCCACCCCAACTTATGTTTGATTCTTTGCAGATATATTCATGAGTGGCCACAGGATTTGCATGGTCACTTGGGTCCAGACTGCAGGACCAGATGGATGAAAGAAGAACGTGGAGAGAACATGTTCAAGTTAGTCATTCATTTCTTCCCTTCTTCTCACCAAATTCTCACAGTCTTGTTTGGTAGGCGGGCGTTTGCATTTCCAGTATGAAAACACAAGATGTGTACCGTTTTTTTTTTGGCCAACTTTTATATTGAAAAATTAGGTTATAGTCCAAAATGAACAAATGTATATATTTTTATTTTTATTTTTTTGTCCTGTCCAGCTTCTCAGGCAAATCACATAGTTGATGTAGATGCCCGTATCGGCTGTACAAATTTACTTTACAAAAGAGAAATGTGCAATACTTCTCTTGTTGCCTTATTTGTATTTGACTTTATTAAATGTACACTACCGTTCACAAGTTTGGGGTCACCCAAACAATTTTGTGGAATAGCCTTCATTTTTAAGAACAAGAATAGACTGTCGAGTTTCAGGTGAAAATGATCTTTTTCTGGCCATTTTGAGCGTTTAATTGACCCCACAAATGTGATGCTCCAGAAACTCAATCTGCTCAAAGGAAGGTCAGTTTTGTAGCTTCTGTAACGAGCTAAACTGTTTTCAGATGTGTGAACATGATTGCACAAGGGTTTTCTAATCATCAATTAGCCTTCTGAGCCAATGAGCAAACACATTGTACCATTAGAACACTGGAGTGATAGTTTCTGGAAATGGGCCTCTGTACACCTATGTAGATATTGCACTAAAAAGCAGACATTTGCAGCTAGAATAGTCATTTACCACATTAGCAATGTATAGAGTGTATTTCTTTTAAGTTATTGTAATCTCTGCCAAAGGTGCATCAACATAGTATTAAACAAAAGCCGTGAATACTTACGTACGTGAGGTTTTTTATTGTTAATTAATATGCAAACAATTTAAAGAAACAACTTTTCACATCGTCATTATTGAGTATTGTGTGTAGAATTTTGAGGAAAAACATGGATTTATTCAATTTTGGAATAAGGCTGTTGTGTAACAAAATGTGGAAAAAGTGAAGCGCACACTTAAAATTCTTTTTTCCCATCTCAAAACTCGACAGTGCGCCTTATAACCCGGTGCGCCTAATGTACGGAATCATTCTGGTTTTGCTTACTGACCTCGAAGCAATTTTATTTGGTACATGGTGTAATAAGTGTGACCAGTAGATGGCAGTCACACATACGAGATACGTGTAGACTGCAATATGACTCAAGTAAACAACACCAAAATTGGGAATGTTTCTTTGAAAATATAGAACATTACTGTAGAGGTTGCCCTCCTGTGGGTTCTTCTGACACAAAGATCCTTTTGTGAGCCCGGTAGTCTGAGGTAACAAGTCTTTTATTTTCATAAAGCAGCGTGGTTTTGCTTTCCAGCAAACTGTCTCGCGCTCTCATGCCTCTGCTCACCAGCAACTCCAAAAAAACGTGTCTTGTTCCGGCTGCTGCTAATAAGGGCGACAGGTGATTAGATAACAAGCCCCAGCTGGGCAATCTACTCACCTGCCGCTGTCTTCGAGGCCGGTCCTTACACACCCCACTCCATTTAGAAATATTATTTGTTACAACATTACACCCCCCCCCACCCCCCCCCGTGGGTGCGCACCCTCACTTCCCGTATCATGACTCTTTTTGGACGTCACCACATCAAAAAATCAACACAAGATGTCAAAACGGCCAAAACTGTCAGGTGCCCAGGGAAGAAAAAATAGAAAAGAAGAGGAGGAGAAACGGGAAAAAGACAGAGGTAGCAGGTAGGTAACGTTAGCCTACATGAAATTATTTGTCTGTTACAGAATGTGATAGTAACCTGGCTTTTTAGCATTAAGCTAATGTTACATGATTCGGCAATTGCTAATCAATAAATAGCTAGTTCTGTTTTAACGTCGGGTTAATATTGTGGAGGGGGCTAAATTGTTATGGAAAATAATAATGTAACGTTAGGTAATTACAGCACTCCCACCTTACATTCCTCAGGGACATTTGTATTAGATCTTTTAAGCAGGTGTTTTTTGTTTACATTATTATTGCCTTCTGGTTAGCTAATGTTTGCCCTGCAGGTAATAGTCACTTTTCCACCCCTTTATATATTAGGTATAGTTGTAAGCCTAGTTGTTAAAGTGCACATCATTAATGTTAATTAAGCAATATCACATGAGAGGGAATGCTGTTTTTTTTTATTTGAGCACTGCTGTGATTCGGTTAAAGATAATCATAACATAACATTCTCATATAAGGTTGATTTGCTTTCTTTAAGTAAAAAAAAAGGTCAAAGACAAAGCTATTCGGTTTCTTGTGAGTATATACACTTCACTGCCTAGGGCAACAGATTGGTTAGGGCCAGGCCTGGTATTGTGTGTAGAATTTTGAGGATAAACATGGATTTATTCAATTTTGGAATAAGGCTTTTGCATAACAAAATGTGGAAAAAGTTAGTTTCCCTGAAATACGCTTTGATGCAGTAAATTCTGTTTAATCCAATTACTTGATTAATCTTTTTTGATTGATTGATTGAAACTTTTATTAGTAGATTTCACAGTACAGTACATATTCCGTACAATTGACCACTAAATGGTAACACCCGAATAAGTTTTTCAACTTGTTTAAGTCGGGGTCCACGTTAATCCAACAAACTAATCGTTTGATGACTTGATGACTAAAATAATGGACAGGCTGCAGCCCCATTTATCGGATGTATGCAACGATCCAAACACAACTTTAATACTGAAGTGGATTCGGGACTCTTTTTCTTCTTCCAATCCAATAATGCATCAGTGAAATTCATCTCGTTGTGAGCGCGCTCCTGAGAGTTACAGTCGCCCAAAGGGAGGAAATACAACAACCTGTTGTTTTATGATCCTAATCGTGTTTGTCAGAACTTTTGGAGATTAGGTTGCAGCTGCGGGCGAGCAGTTTATTGCTATATATAAATTTTAATGTAAAACGTGTATTTTTTTGGGTGGGCGGGGGGAGAGGGGCCACACTAAAACTGAAACGCCCCAAAAGCCTCGGGTTTATACGTGGCTGGCTCAAATAAATTCCCTCAATCGTTGGGCTTTTTTTTTTCAAGCTTCTTCCCTCACGTTATCTGGCTTTCTCTGGGGCGTGGGGCTCCTGCGCCGACGTTAAGACGGACAAGATAAGCACTAAAGGTCACTCCTTTGGACGCCTGTCCTCCGGTGCTTCAAAAAACTACATCAAGTGGACTTTGCAGACAGCAAATCAAAGATTGGTGTTAATAATCATGACTGGAAGATAGCAAAATATATATATGCAAAATAAACAAAAAAAACCTCATATTAGCTGCGAGCGCCACCCATATGAACGTTTTTTTGCGGCCCGCAGCTAATTGTTTACCGGCCCGCCACACATTCTGGAAATGCTATTGCAAAAATTTAAAAAACATTTAAAAAAGTGGAATGAGGTGAAATCTAACTAGAAAAAGTTGCAATGTTGACACAAAGCTACCATGCAGGCTTTTTTTTTTCTTTTTTTGCCATTGCTCCAAAAAAAAAAAAAAAAATCAATGTTATAATGAATTATTGACCTATTCAAGGCTCCAATTATTTGAAATATTTCACTTTAGAATGTTTTATGTGGGAAATATTGCATATATTGTGTGGTTGCCATACAAAAACACCAACATTTTCTTTGACAAAAGAGCATAAAACAAACAAAATAATAGTTCAAACGTAAAATGGACAGATATATCTGAAGTTGAGCTCGTAACTTAAGTGTTGAAAGTTTAAAAAAAAAAAACTAATAAAAATGTATCACTTTCTGAGTGGGGCACCTTTTGGATCCTAAATATATTTAATGGGATTTTATTTATCTTTTCACTGTGATTACTCAAAAATAATAATGAATTAATATCAATGGTGTCCTGCATTATTGATATTTTTAAGGCTCTAATTACTTAAGATCAAACATTGCTTTCTGAATGTTTTGGGCAGTGGGGTAAATACTGCATATTTCAGTTTTATTATAAAAAAACTAAGTTGTCTTTGACAGAAAAGGCATAAAACCTTTTTGTTTTTTTAAACTTTATATCAACCTGAAGTTGATATACTGTACAGATTTACTGTAAGCGTTATATAAATAAAATAATAATAATTTGACTTGTTTTTAACATTTTAATGACTTAGACCCTTTATGGTCCCCGGGAGCCCTAAAGGTAAAAAACAAACAAAATCCATATATTTTGTTATGGTTTGAAAATGAAAAATATCAAAATGGCCCCCGCATGTTTTAATTTTTCCGTGTGCGGCCCTCAGTGGAAAAAGTTTGGACACCCCTGGCTTAATGGATTGTCAGCGAATTAAACATGCAAGTATCATTATGGTGTGTGTATAAGGACCGCAAAATGGCACCTATTAGCAGACATGTTATTTTTTCGTAATATTATGCAAAACCAACTTTTCCAACCTTCTGGTACCTGCTGATGTGTATTTGGGATCTGCATAAGTCCTGAAAATGTGCCGCGTCCGCCATTGTAGTCCGTGACGACGCTGTAGTCGATAACTTTCTTCTTTTTCTCTACCTTCTTATCTGGCATTCTTTTTCCGCTGTTGGCATTTCTAATATAAATTAGTGTAAAGTTCTTACTTATATCTGTCAGTAAACTCGCCATGAAAGCGCTAAAACATACCGGTGTAGTGAGTTTACATTATTCACCCAAGGAACTTTAGTTATTAGACATATTGAACATAATCTATGCAAAATTTTGACCAAAGAACCACCATTACATGTTATGTAGACCACAAGGAAGTCTTTTACATTCAGAAAATAATCATAATAAGACTCCCTTAAAGGCCTACTGAAAGCCACTACTACCGACCACGCAGTCTGATAGTTTATATATTAATGATGAAATCTTAACATTGCAACACATGCCAATACGGCCGGGTTAACTTATAAAGTGCAGTTCTAAATTTCCCGGGAAACTTCCGCTTGAAAGCGTCTATGTATGATGACGTATGCGCGTGGTTGAAACGGAAGTATTGTACACATTGTGTCCCAATACAAAAAGCTCTGTTTTCATCACAAAATTCCACAGTATTCTGGACATTTGTGTTGGTGAATCTTTTGCAATTTGTTTAATGAACAATGGAGACTGCAAAGAAGAAAGCTGTAGGTGGAATCGGTGTATTAGCGGCCGGCTGCAGCAACACAACCAGGAGGACTTTGACTTGGATAGCAGACGCGCTATCCGACGCTAGCCGCCGACCGCACGGATGATCGGGTGAAGTCCTTCGTCCTTCCGTCGATCGCTGGAACGCAGGTGAGCATGGGTGTTGATGAGCAGATGAGGGCTGGCGTAGGTGGAGCGCTAATGTTTTTATCATAGCTCTGACGAGGTCCCGTAGCTAAGTTAGCTTCAATGGCGTCGTTAGCAACAGCATTGCTAGGCTTCGACAGGCAGCACAGCATTAACCGTGTAGTTACATGTCCAGTGTTTGGTTCGGTGTCTCCTGATAGTAGTATTGTTGATCTTCGGTCTATCCTTCCAGTCGGGGGCTTATTTCTTTTGTTTCTATCTGCATTTAAGCACGATGCTATCACGTTAGCTCCGTACCTAAAGTGCTTCACCGATGTATTGTCGTGGAGATAAAAGTCACTGTGAATGTCCATTTCGCGTTCTCGACTCTCATTTTCAAGAGGATATAGTATCCGAGGTGGTTTAAAATACAAATCCGTGATCAACAATAGAAAAAGGAGAGAGTGTGGAATCCAATGAGCCAGCTTGTACCTAAGTTACGGTCAGAGCGAAAAAAGATACGTCCTGCACTGCACTCTAGTCCTTCACTCTCACGTTCCTCATCCACAAATCTTTCATCCTGGCTCAAATTAATGGGGTAATCGTCGCTTTCTCGGTCCGAATCGCTCTCGCTGCTGGTGTAAACAATGGGGAAATGTGAGGCGTCCTTCAACCTGTGACGTCACGCTACTTCCGGTACAGGCAAGGCTTTTTTGTATCAGCGACCAAAAGTTGCGAACTTTATCGTCGATGTTCTCTACTAAATCCTTTCAGCAAAAATATGGCAATATCGCGAAATGATGAAGTATTACACATAGAATGGATGTGCTATCCCCGTTTAAATAAAAAAAATTCATTTTAGTAGGCCTTTAACAGTGAGTAGCCGGTGAGCGTAGAGGGAGAGCTGATACGGACGTGACTGAGAGGTCACGTTCTGCTGGAGAGAACTTTTGATTTAAAAACTATATGTACATTAAAACCTTGTTAAACCTGCACGCTTGGCTCTTGTGCCGTGTCTACAGTGGAGCTGCTAGGAAGCGACTTCCACAATAATATTGTTAGCAAGTTTTAAGAATCCAAGTAAAACATTTTGAAAATGTTCATGACAATGAAACTGCATTTGTGTCCAAATATTGGGGTCTTTAAAAAAAAAAAAAGATTTAAATCATGCAAACAATGAATTTACTGCCATTTATCGAAATACAAAATTGTGATTTAACTAGAAATGTCCGATAATGGCTTTTTTGCCGATTTCCGATATTGTCCAACTCTTAATTACCGATTCCGATATCAACCGATACCGATATATACAGTCGTGGAATGAACACATTATTATGCCTAATTTTGTTGTGATGCCCCGCTGGATGCATTAAACAATGTAACAAGGTTTTCCAAAATAAATCAACTCAAGTTATGGAAAAAAAAAAGTGCCAACATGGCACTGCCATATTTATTATTGAAGTCACAAAGTGTATTATTTTTTTTTAACATGCCTCAAAACAGCAGCTTGGAATTTGGGACATGCTCTCCCTGAGAGAGCATGAGGAGGTTGTGGTGGGCGGGGTTGGAGGGGGGCGGGGTTTAGGGTAGGGAGCAGCAGGGGGTGTATATTGTAGCGTCCCGGAAGAGTTAGTGCTGCAAGGGGTTCTGGGTATTTGTTCTGTTGTGTTACGGTGCGGATGTTCTCCCGAAATGTGTTTGTCATTCTTGTTTGGTGTGGGTTCACAGCGTGGCGCATATTTATAACAGTGTTAAAGTTATTTGTACGGTCACCCTCAGTGTGACCTGTATGGCTGTTGACCAAGTATGCCTTGCATTCACTTCTGTGTGTGAAAAGCCGTAGATATTATGTGACTGGGCCGGCACGCAAAGGAAGTGCCTTTAAGGTTTATTGGCGCTCTGTACTCCTCCCTACGTCCGATACCGATAATTTCCGATATTACATTTTAAAGCATTTATCGGCCAATAATATCGGCAACACGATATTATCGGACATCTCTAGATTAAAACAATTTTTTTTTAAACAATCGCTGGTCAAAATAGCTGACTTCATCATTTGAGCATCCTGATCAGTGAGATTTGTTTTAGTTCCAGGGGGCGCTATTGGGTGATTTTGGGGTTCAGGTACAGACCGTAGATGGTCAGGCACTGGGCCTGACAGTCTTGCAAATTGGGTGCTAGTGACTCAAGCCTGAATAATTAGCAAATATAGCCTTTTATTATTGTTTTTGTGCAACTTTGAGAGAAATAATTAACGACAGTTATGTTTTGCAAGACCAGGTTTGACCTTTTTCTACTCTTGGAGAACGTCAGAGTGTGTCCTCCAGATGACTGCTGATTACAGACAATAAAATAGGACATAATTCAGGCTAAGTGTTTTTTTTTTTTTTTTTTTTATTAAAAGTTCAATCAAAGCCAGGTGCGTTGCCAGAGGGCAATAATTGAGTAGCTCTGCGAATTTTCTTTTCGGTGAAGTGAACATTTTGAATGAGTGGCTGCTCCTTTTGTGACCCAGCAGGGTGACAGTTCCTGTCCAAGTCCGCTGTTCTTTTCTCCTCTCAGTCATGGTTTCGCTGGACTGAAGGACATTTCACACAGATCATCACATAACGTTTCATCACAATATCGCTATTGCAGTGTGAAGAAATAATAAGTGTTTTTGCCTTTTTGGGGCAAATTTTGCAGGAACAGTATGCACCTCACAGTCATATCGTTTGGTGTACTGTTAGCGTGATTAGCTATTTTTGCAAGTATAAATCTCACAGTCATACAATTTGATTCATGACACATGCTAACTGTTGGCTCATATTTTTTGTTACTTGAGGCTAACTGTGAGCATTTCAGCGGTTGTTGCCGGACACACAAGACCCCTCGTTGCAAGTCTTGAGTTGTATGTTGTAATATTTACTCTAAACAAAAATATAAACACAACACTTTAGTTTTTGCTCCAATTTTTCAAGAGTACCTATTCCTCTCAAATATTGTTCAAAAATACTTCTTAGCATGTGTTAGCGAGCATTTTGTCATGATCCTTGCCCCTTATCATGTTTTTGTTACATTATGTTAGTTTTGGACTCCCATAGTTCCTGTTTTTGTGCACCCTTGCTTGTTTTTAGTTACCATGGGTGCTTATTGTTTCCACCTGTCTCTGATTGGTGCTCGGGACGCTCGCCTGTTTTCCGAACACTACCGTATTTTTCGGAATTATTATTTCAAAGGGTTAAAACAAAACAATGTTAGTATTTTTGCTTAGGGTTGAAGTTGAATGAGGTATTTGAGCGGAAAATAAAGAAATGATTAATCTATCGTACACCTGTGAAAGAATTGGACATATTTAATATGAAAAAAAAAATCTTAGAAAAAAAACATGTATAATGTAAAAATGGAGTTATGCAACAAATACAGTAAAAAATTATGAATGTCCAAAATGTAAGCTATTGTTTCCTGACAGTTATGATACAGTAACACAGTATCAGTGTCAATACAGCTAGTGAGTGTGTCAAACACTCACTGAGACTTCATATACCCAATGTGTAACCCTCTGGAGACATTCAAACAGGACGTAAAAGTGTTTGAAGGGTGTAAAAACATTTTTGAGGTACCGTATTTTTCGGACTATAAGTCACAGTTTTTTTCATAGTTTGGCCGGGGGTGCGACTTATACTCAGGAGCGACTTATGTGTGAAATTATTAACACATTAGCGTAAAATATGAAATAATATTATTTGGCTCATTCACGTAAGAGACTAGACGTATAAGATTTCATGGGATTTAGCGATTAGGAGTGACAGATTGTTTGGTAAACGTATAGCATGTTCTATATATTATAGTTATTTGAATGACTCTTACCATAATATGTTACGTTAACATACCAGGCACGTTCTCAGTTGGTTATTTATGCCTCATATAACGTACACTTATTCAGCCTGTTGTTCACTATTCTTTATTTATTTTAAATTGCCTTTCAAATGTCTATTCTTGGTGTTGGCTTTTATCAAATAAATTTTCCCCAAAAATGCGACTTATACTCCAGTGCGACTTATATATGTTTTTTTTCCTTCTTTATTATGCATTTTCGGCCGGTGCGACTTATACTCCGGAGCGATTTATACTCCGAAAAATACGGTAATCAGAGGGACTATTTAAGCCTGCCTTTGCCGGTCAGTCGGCCTGGCTTCATTGTTTGCTTCTTACCACAGTTACGTGAGTAGTCCTTATCTCTAGTCTGTGCCAAGTGTTAGCTTTAGCTTCGAGTGCAATCGGCATGTTGTCCCTTTGGCTTGTTTTCTGTTTTTGTACTTCTTTGATTTTTTCGAGAATAAATCATGTTCCTACCTGCACGTCCTGTCCGGAGTGGTCCGTTTGCATCCCGGGGGAACGAACCCCCGCAGTAAGCTGCGACCCCCCCCTCCCCCCGACGTGTAGGGATGATGCTCGAACCCGGTTTTCCCGGTTGTTCGATAAGAAAAGAACCGAGTCCTCGGACTCGAATCCCTTTTTGAGAACCGGTACCCGTTATCGAGACCACTATAGTAAAGAAAAAGAGTTGGTTCTTTATTCGAATCCCTGGGAACGAATCCCAAATGGGCAATGTTATGCCCATTTGATTGTAGACTCTTACTGACACCTTGTGGCGATATGAAAATACTACGCGTCATTAGTCTGGCCACTTCCGGGTTGGCGAGTCAGTTCAGTTGATGAGACAATTGAGAAGTAGACAAGTTTTGTTAGCTCTTACAAGCCTTGGAAAAGACAAGTCTGTAAGTAAACTGTTTAACTTGTTTATGTAACTCAATATTAAGGTGGAAAGTGGCTACATTTAAAACTAAGATGTTTATTGAAAAACGATTTTTGTGCACTGTTTCAATGGATGATTTGAGGACTTAAAATGGCTGCCATCGAAATAGTTTCAACACTCACAAGTATTTGTTTGATGATAGTACTGTATATTTGTGTGAAGCTAATATTACATTTGAGTATGTTAATTGAATCAAATAGATTATACATTTGTCATTGTGTGTATTTCAGTTTAAAAAAAACAAAAAAAACAGTCCAGTGCAAGACAAAAGTAAAGATAGGAAAAGACAAAGCAAGATCAACAACAATAAAGAGCCTAAATGGAATAATCTGCTTTGGAACTTTATTAGACGTCTTGGATTGTTTGTTAGCTGTCTGCCTGTGTGTGTAGTTAGTAAGTTCCAATAGCAGCAGAAGTGCACTTTTTGGAGAGATGTATTATTTTCAGTTTTGTGCCCAAGGGACTGATTTTATTTAACACTATATTATTATGTATACACCTATAGTGATCACAGAGACAGGTTGTTTTTGTGTTACTGTATGTATTTGTTTTTCTGAAAAATCCCACTTAATATATGTAACAGTTAATATTTATTTATTTTATTTTTTGGGGGGGGGGTAACAGTAAATATTTATTTATTTATTTTCTTTTCTTTTTTTCTTTTAAAATAAAAGTGAGCTTTTGTTAAACCAAACATTGTTTTTTTCCATATACAACAACCTATCTGGATTCGATAAGAGAATCAATAAGGAATCGGTTCGATAAGAGGATTCGATAATGGGCTCGAACTCTATAATTTCTTATCAAACATCATCCTTACCGACGTGACACTTCTTTTTTTTTTTTGCCAAGAATACCATCCCACCTCACAGGTGTGGCATATCAAGATGCTGATTAAACAGCATGATTATTGCACAGGTGTGCCTTAGGCTCCCCACAACAAAAGGCCACTCTGAAATGTGCAGTTTTATCACACAGCACAATGCCACAGTTTTGAGGAAGCGTGCAGTCGGCATGCTGACTGCAGGAATGTCCACCAGAGATGTTGCCCGTGAATTGAATGTTAATTCATCTACCATAAGCCGTCTCCAAAGGCGTTTCAGAGAATTTGGCAGTACATCCAACCGGCCTCACGTGTAACCACACCAGCCCAGGACCTCCACATCCATGATCGTCTGAGACCAGCCACTCGGACAGCTGCTGCAACGATTGGCTTGCATAACCAAAGAATTTCTGCACAAATTGTGAGAAACCGTTTAAGGGAAGCTCATACTCATCGTCCGCATCGGGATATCGCGCTGACTGCAGTTTGTCGTCGTAACCGACTTGCTCACATTCGGTGGCATCAGGCACGTCGGAGAGGTGTTGTCTTTACAGATATATCCCAGTTTTCACTGTTCAGGGCAGATGGCAGACAGCGTGTATGGCATCGTACGGGAGAGCTGTTTGCTGATGTCAGCGTTGTGACTCGAGTGGCCCACGGTGGGGTTATGGTATGGGCAGGCATGTGATACATATTGATGGCATTTTTGAATGCACAGAGATACCGTGACGAGATCCTGCGGTCTACTGTTGTGCCATTCACCCGAGACCATCACCTCATGTTGCAGCATGACAATGCACGGCCCCATTTTGCAAGGATCTGTACACAATTCCCGGAAGCTGAAAACATCCCAGTTCTTGCATGGCAATAAACATGCTGTTTAATCGGCATCTTGATATGCCACACCTGAGAGGTGGCGTGGATTATCTTGGCAAAAAAGAAATGCTCACTAACACAGATTTAGACAGATTTGTGAACAATATTTGAGACTAAAAGGTCTTTTGTGTATTTAGTCAAAGTTTTAGAATTTGAGTTCAACTCACGAGAAATGGGAGCAAAAATAAAGGTGTTGGGTTTATATTTTTGTTAAGTATAAATGTGCTTTGGTATCGAGTGTTTTTTCTCCCCCCAGGAGCCCAGTCTGGCTTCTGCCATTCGAGTCACGTCCGTTGTGTCCATGAGCAAGACATTCACCCTTGCTCCTGATGGGTCGTGGTTAGGGCCTTGCATGGCAGCTCCCGCCATCAGTGTGTGAATGTGTGTGTGTGAATGGGTGAATGTGGAAATAGTGTCAAAGCTTTTTGAGTACCCTGAAGTTAGAAAGGCCCTATACAATTATGACCCATTTCATCCTCCCCCAGGGTCTACCTTTTTTCCACCTTTTACGGGGCGCCGTAGTGGCGACCCATCAGCGTTCCTGTTAGTTTAATCTTTTACGGGTTTGTGCTGAAAACAACATTTCGTTGGACCATGACAATAAAGATCCATCTAACCATCTACAAAACCCAAAACCAGTGAAGTTGGCACGTTGAGTAAATGGTAAATAAAAACAGAATACAATGATTTGCAAATCCTTTTCAACTTATATTCAATTGAATAGACTGCAAAGACAAGATATTTAACGTTCGAACTGGAAAACTTTGTTATTGTTTGCAAATATTAGCTCATTTAAAATTTGATGCCTGCAACATGTTTCAAAAAAGCTGGCACAAGTGGCAAAAAAAGACTGAGAAAAGTTGAGGAATGCTCATCAAACACTTATTTGGAACATCCCACAGGTGAACAGGCAAATTGGGAACAGGTGGGTGCCATGATTGGGTATGAAAGCAGCTTCATTCACAAACAAGGATGGGGCGAGGGTCACCACTTTGCGAACAAATGCGTGAGCAAATTATCGAACAGTTTAAGAACAACATTTCTCAACCAGCTATTGCAAGGAATTTAGGGATTTCACCATCTACGGTCCGTAATATCATCAAAAGTTTCAAAGAATCTGGAGAAATCACTGCACTTAAGGGATGATATTACAGACCTTCGATCCCTCAGGCGGTACTGCATCAAAAAGTGACATCAGTGTGTAAAGGATATCACCACATGGGCTCAGGAACACTTCAGAAAACCACTGTCAGTAACGACAGTTAGTCGCTACATCTGTAAGTGCAAGTTAAAACTCTACTATGCAAAGCGAAGGCCATTTATCAACAACACCCAGAAACACCGCCGGCTGCACTGGGCCTGAGCTCATATAGGATGGACTGATGCAAAGTGGTCTGACGAGTCCACATTTCAAATTGTTTTTGGAAACTCTGGGTGTGGTGTACTCTGGACCAAAGAGGAAAATAACCATCCGGATTGTTATAGGCGCAAAGTTGAAAAGCCAGCATCTGTGATGGTATGGGGGTGTATTAGTGCCCAAGACATGGGTAACTTACACATCTGTGAAGGCGCCATTAATGCTGAAAGGTACATACAGGTTTTGGAGCAACATATGTTGCTATCCAAGCAACGCTATCATGGACGCCCCTGCTTATTTCAGCAAGACAATGCCACATTCTGCATGTGTTATACAACAGCATGGCTTCATAGTAAAAGAGTGCGGGTACTAGACTGGCCTGCCTGTAGTCCAGACCTGTCTCCCATTGAAAATGTGTGGCGCATTATGAAGCCTAAAATACCACAACGGAGACCCCCGGACTGTTGAACAACTTAAGCTGTACATCAAGCAACAATGGGAAAGAATTCCACTTGAAAATCTTTAAAAAATGTGTCTCCTCAGTTTCCAAACGTTTACTGAGTGTTGTTAAAAGGAAAGGCCATGTAATACAGTGGTAAAAATGCCAAAAAATGAAGTTTCTCAGTCCGAACATTAAATATCTTGTCTTTGCAGTCTATTCAACTGAATATAAGTTGAAAAGGATTTACAAATGATTGTATTCTGTGTTTATTTACGAATTACACAACGTGCCAACTTCACTGGTTTTGCGTTTTGTAAAACATTTTTAACTGATCAGACAATACAATGTAAGATAATATGAGTGTTTTTTTTCTTCTTTGCTTTATGATTGAAGTCAACTAACTTAGCGACATAGACTGCAGCCTTGGCTGTCCATAGGATATTTTTGTGTCTCTTTGCCCTGCAGCAGGTTTCTCTGCAGAAAACGAGGCTCCGCAGCAAAAGCTTCCCAACTCCATCTGGACACCAATTATGAGTTGCAGAAGAGCTGTGGGTGGAGAGGAGAGGCAAGTATGTGAGGTGACCACTGCTGCTCCCCAAAGTCGCCCTTGCAACAGATACAGATTGCAGTGGGAGGGCCGTGGCCCATTTCTGAGTAACACTGAAGGCAGAGGACCAAAATAAAAAAAATCCCACTCCAAGAGGCATGCAACACAACAGATAGAGAAAGTGACACACAGCCAAGTGTGCCAATGTAAGAAAAACAACAATTGCATAAGGTGTGACAAAGTGCAACCTGAAAGCAGGTCATCGGGTGTATTTCTGTAATGGAACATAAAATAGAGCAAGGCGTGCATGTTATTCCCATTTCACTTTAAAGAGTGACATGTAACCCAGATTTAAATTCCAATCTAACGACCTGGAGTTGCTTGCAAGTGGAGGGAACGGCAAATGAAATGTCACTTTAACGTTGCGTTCCAGACTACTTGGAAGTGGGAAATGTGGCCCTTGGACCATATATATATATATATATATATATATATATATATATATATATATATATATATATATATATATATATATATATATATATATATATATATATATATATATATATATATATATATATATATGTATATACTACCATTCAAAAGTTTGGGGTCACCCAAACAATTTTGTGAATTTTGTGGAATAGCCTTCATTTCTAAGAACAAGAATAGACTGTCGAGTTTCAGATGAAAGTTCTCTTTTTCTGGCCATTTTGAGCGTTTAATTGACCCCACAAATGTGATGCTCCAGAAACTCAATCTGCTCAAAGGAAGGTCAGTTTGGTAGCTTCTGTAACGAGCTAAACTGTTTTCAGATGTGTGAACATGATTGCACAAGGGTTTTCTAATCATCAATTAGCCTTCTGAGCCAATGAGCAAACACATTGTACCATTAGAACACTGGAGTGATAGTTGCTGGAAATGGGCCTCTATACACCTATGTAGATATTGCACCAAAAAGCAGACATTTGCAGCTAGAATAGTCATTTACCACATTAGCAATGTATAGAGTGTATTTCTTTAAAGTTAAGACTAGTTTAAAGTTATCTTCATTGAAAAGTACAGTGCTTTTCCTTCAAAAATAAGGACATTTCAATGTGACTCCAAACTTTTGAACGGTAGTGTGTGTATATATATATATATATATATATATATATATATATATATATATATATATATATATATATATATATATATATATATATATATATATATATATATATATATATATATATAATTTTTTGTTTTAGTATGTTTTTTGTTTGAGGACAAACACGTCACAAACCTTCCCAATTGTTAGAAAGCCCACTGTTTAATAAGTTTGTGTGTCTGCTTCACTGGTTGAGAGTATTTGGTGAACATCGTTTTGTCCTACTAATTTTGACGGTTCTTGAACTCACCATAGTGTGGACAGTTTGTTTACATGTACAATCCTCCACTCCTGAGGTATAGCTCGGTCGGTAGAGTGGCCGTGCCGGCAACTTGAGGGTTCCAGGTTCGATCCCCGCTTCCGCCATCCTAGTCACTGCAGTTGTGTCCTTGGGCAAGACACTTTACCCACCTGCTCCCAGTGCCACCCACACTGGTTTAAATGTCACTTAGATATTGGGTTTCACTATGTAAAAGCGCTTTGAGGCACTAGAGAAAAGCGCTATATAAATATAATTCACTTCACTTCACTCCTCCTTTGTCTCATTTTGTCCACCAAACTTTTTGTGCTGTGCGTGAATGCACGAAGGTGCGCTTTGGCGATTCTTGAACTCACCATAGTGTGGACAGTTTGTTTACATGTACAATCTTCCACTCCTCCTTTGTCTCATTTTGTCCACAAAAAGTTTCACAAACCTCCCTAATTGTTAGAAATCTCACTGTTCCTGTTAAACATGCTTCAGTGATGAGAGTATTTGTCCTACTAACTTTGGCGATCCTTGAACTCACCATAGTTTGTTTGCATGTATAACTTTCTCCGATGCTGCCCCAGAAAGACGTGTTTTATGCCACTCTTTTCTTTGTCTCATTTTGTCCACCAAACTTTTTGTGCTGTGCGTGAAAGCACAAAAGTGCGCTTTGGCGGTTCTTGAACTCACCATAGTGTGGACAGTTTGTTTACATGTACAATCTTCCACTCCTCCTTTGTCTCATTTTGTCCACCAAAAGTTTCACAAACCTCCCTAATTGTTAGAAATCCCACTGTTCATGTTAAACATGCTTCAGTGATGAGAGTATTTGGTGAACATCATTTTGTCCTGCTAACTTCGCCGATCCTTGAACTCACCGTAGTTTGTTTGCATGTATAACTTTCTCCGATGCTGCCAAAGAAAGACGTGTTTTATGCCACTCTTTCTTTGTCTCATTTTGTCCACCGAAATGTTTGTGCTGTGCGTGAATGCACAAAGGTGCGCTTTGGCGGTTCTTGAACTCATCATAGTGTGGACAGTTTGTTTACATGTACAATCTTCCACTCCTCCTTTGTCTCATTTTGTCCACCAAAAGTTTCACAAACCTTCCTAATTGTTAGAAATCCCACTGTTCCTGTTAAACATGCTTCAGTGATGAGAGTATTTGTCCTACTAACTTCGGCGATCCTTGAACTCACCGTAGTTTGTTTGCATGTATAACTTTCTCCGATGCTGCCACAGAAAGACGTGTTTTATGCCACTCTTTCTATGTCTCATTTTGTCCGCCAAACTTTTTGTGCTGTGCGTGAATGCACAAAGGTGCGCTTTGGCGGTTCTTGAACTCACCGTAGTGTGGACAGTTTGTTTACATGTACAATCTTCCACTCCTCTTTTGTCTCATTTTGTCCACCAAAAGTTTCACAAACCTTCCTAATTGTTAGAAATCCCACTGTTCCTGTTAAACATGCTTCAGTGATGAGAGTATTTGTCCTACTAACTTCGGCGATCCTTGAACTCACCGTAGTTTGTTTGCATGTATAACTTTCTCCGATGCTGCCCCAGAAAGACGTGTTTTATGCCACTCTTTCTTTGTCTCATTTTGTCCACCGAAATGTTTGTGCTGTGCGTGAATGCACAAAGGTGCGCTTTGGCGGTTCTTGAACTCACCATAGTGTGGACAGTTTGTTTAAATGTACAATCTTCCACTCCTATTTTGTCTCATTTTGTCCACCAAAAGTTTCACAAACCTCCCTAATTGTTAGAAATCCCACTGTTCCTGTTAAACATGCTTCAGTGATGAGAGTATTTGTCCTACTAACTTCGGCGATCCTTGAACTCACCGTAGTTTGTTTGCATGTATAACTTTCTCCGATGCTGCCACAGAAAGACGTGTTTTATGCCATTCTTTCTTTGTCTCATTTTGTCCACCGAAATGTTTGTGCTGTGCGTGAATGCACAAAGGTGCGCTTTGGCGGTTCTTGAACTCACCATAGTGTGGACAGTTTGTTTACATGTACAATCTTCCACTCCTCTTTTGTCTCATTTTGTCCACCAAAAGTTTCACAAACCTCCCTAATTGTTAGAAATCCCACTGTTTATATTAAACATGCTTCACTGATGAGAATATTTGGGGAGCAACGTTTTGTCCAACTAACTTCGGCGATCCTTGAACTCACCGTAGTTTGTTTGCATGTATAACTTTCTCAGTTGCTGCCACAGAAAGACGTGTTTTATGCCACTCTTTCTATGTCTCATTTTGTCCGCCAAAGTTTTTGTGCTGTGCGTGAATGCACAAAGGTGCGCTTTGGCGGTTCTTGAACTCACCGTAGTGTGGACAGTTTGTTTACACGTACAATCTTCCACTCCTCTTTTGTCTCATTTTGTCCACCAAAAGTTTCACAAACCTCCCTAATTGTTAGAAATCCCACTGTTTGTATTAAAAATGCTTCACTGATGAGAATATTTGGGGAGCAACGTTTTGTCCAACTAACTTCGGCGATCCTTGAACTCACCGTAGTTTGTTTGCATGTATAACTTTCTCCGATGCTGCCCCAGAAAGACGTGTTTTATGCCACTCTTTCTATGTCTCATTTTGTCCACCAAACTTTTTGTGCTGTGCGTGAATGCTCAAAGTAGTGCTTTGTTGATATCATTGACTTGTTGGAGTGCTAATCAGGCAAATTTGATCAGATTTGATTTATTGGCAAACTTTGGAAGTCTTTTGGTGTCATAAATCAGATACAGTATATATGATAATAGCTTTAATATAGAGGCAACTTGTTTTTCCACTCGACAGGTACTTTAATACAGATTAATTCATCATCATTAAACATGTAATGCAATTAGACTTAGACTTCCTATTATTGTCATTCAAATTTGAACTTTACAGTACAGATAAGAACTAAATTTTGTTGCATTAGCTCGTTGTAGTGCGGAATAAAAGAGCAATAAAGTGCAGATATAAATAAATAGATTACTGTACAGATAAATATATTGCACTTTTGCATATGCATCCACGTTTATGGATGTATGTTATATTGTATTTATATTCCAGCCAGTTAATACATTTTGAGGGGGAATTGAGGGGATTATTATGATGCGTTCAAGAGTCTTACGGCCGGAGGGAATTAACCCATATGCAGCACAGAATGACTCAAAATCCACAAATTGTCTCTAGCAAAGCATTTCGACGACTTCACGCGATAGTGACAGGTTATAGCAAACGAGTCAATGTGGAATACTCTAAACCGCACGTTTAAAAAAAATAAAAAAACATGAAAAGTCGACAAAGTTGTGACGACTGGGTCGCATCGTGGTGCGAGGTTGTTCTCCCAGGAATGCAGACGGCTTCGGACACAGCGTGCAGGGAGGGAAATGATTTATTAAAGACATAAATCATACGATGACAAACAAAATCGTGCTCATAGCACTTAAGGAAAAAACAAAGGAACTAGCGTGGGAGCTAGCAAGCAAAGAACCTAGCGTGTAAGCTAGCAAGAATACAAAATAGTCGTCAATTGTTGCATACAGCAAATTAGGAAGCCAGACCGAGTGAGGCCAGGGCAAAGACTAAATAGTCCTCTGATTAGTGCCCGGACAACAGGTGAGCGTCTCGAACACTAACCAGAGGCAGCTGAGCGCAATCTGCAGTCATGGCAACAGAAACAAACAAAATCAAGGTGCTGAAAACACACGCGACTGAAAACGTAAACAAACTATGATCTGGGCAGCGGATCATAACACAAGTATTATAGACACTCTGAAAAAAGGACTTTGCTTTTCCATTTTAAAATAGCACAATAAATGCATTACATAACATGTGCAACAAATTTATGTTAATGCGGACAAAATGTTTGTTTAGGTTTTTGGTGAACATGATGTTAAAGGGAACTGCCCTCTTTTTGAAATGTTGCCTATAATGCCTAAAGATCATCAGGACTCCTCTTGCTCCTATCCAAGAGATCGCAAAAAGCCGCTGCCTGACCAGGGCTCAGAAAATCTGCAAAGACTCCTCCCACCCCCACCAAGGACTGCTTTTACTGCTGGACTCTAGAAAGAGGTTCCGCAGCCTCCGTAGCAGAACCTCCAGGTTCTGTAACAGCTTCTTCCCTCAGGCCGTAAGAGTCTTGAACGCATCATAATAATCCCCTCAATTCCCCCCAAAAATGGATTAACTGGCTGGAATATAAAGACAATATAACATACATCCATAAACGTGGATGCATATGCAAAAGTGCAATATATTTATCTGTACAGTACTGTATTTATTTATATCTGCACCTTATTGCTCTTTTATCCTGCACTACAACAAGCTAATGCAACGAAATTTCGTTCTTATCTGTACTGTAAAGTTCAAATTTGAATGACAATAAAAAGGAAGTCTAAGTTTAAGTCCAATGGACAATCCTAATGTAAAACAATCACCCGTAGCGCTGTGAATACTTTCTGGATGCACTGTATATCTTTTTTTTTTAATGCTTTCTAGTGTTGTCGCGATACCAATATTTTGGTACTGGTACCAAAATGTATTTCGATACTTTTCCGGTACTTTTTGATACTTTACTAAATAAAGGGGACCACAAAAAATGGCATTACTGGATTTATTTTAACAAAAGATCTTAGGGTACATTAAACATATGTTTTTTATTGCAAGTTTGTCCTTAAATAAAATAGTGAACATACAAGACAACTTGTCTTTTATTTGTAAGTAAACAAACAAAGACTCCTAATTAGTCTTCTGACGTATGCAGTAACATATTGTCATTTATCTACCTATTATTTTGTCAAAATTATTAAGGACAAGTGGTAGAAAATGAGTTATTAATCTACTTGTTCATTCACTGTTAATATCTGCTTATTTTCTCTTTTAACATGTTCTATCTACACTTCTGTTAAATTGTAATAATCCAATCCAATCCACTTTATTTAAACAACAAAATGTTTCCAAAGTGCTGCACAACAATATTAAAAACAATATTCAAATATTATCCTTAGCTCCACCAATGACTGACTAAAAACAAAAAATAAATACATATAAAACCAATACAAAAACAATATAAAATAAATATGATTACAAACGATTTTAAAGGGTAAAACCAATTAAAACAGTAAATAGAAATCAAAATTCACTTATTCTTCTGTTGTTTGGATGCTTTACATTAGTTTTGGAAGATACCACAAATGTAGGTATCGATCCGATACCAAGTAGTTACAGGATCATACATCGGTCATATTCAAAGTCCTCATGTGTCCAGGGACATATTTCCTGAGATTATAAACATAATATAAATTAAAAAAATTAAAAAAACTCAGTTCCCAAACATTTACTGAGTGTTGTTAAAAGGAAAGGCCATGTAACACAGTGGTAAAAATGCCCCTGTGCCAACTTTTTTGCAATGTGTTGCTGCCATTAAATTCTAAGTTAATGATTATTTGCAACAACAAAAAAAATAGTTCCTCAGTTGGAACATTAAATATCTTGTCTTTGCAGTCTATTCAATTGAATATAAGTTGAAAAGGATTTGCAAATCATTGGATTCTGTTTTTATTTACCATTTACACAACGTGCCAACTTCACTGGTTTTGGATTTTGTATTAGCAAAAATGAGTAAAAACCAAAAGTCTCGGGCAGGGGTCACCAACCTTTTTGAAAGCAAGAGCTACTTCTTGGGTACTGATTAATGCGAAGGGCTACCAGTTTGATACACACTTAAATAAATTGCCAGAAATAGCCAATTTGCTCAATTTACCTTTAACTCTATGTTATTATTAATAATGAATGATATTTACACTTGATTGAACGGTTTAAAAGAGGAGAAAACACGAAAAAAATGACAATTAAATTTTGAAACTTTGTTTATCTTCAATTTTGACTCTTTAAAATTCAAAATTCAACCGAAAAAAAGAAGAGGAAAAACTAGCTAATTAGAATCTTTTTGAAAAAATTAAAAAAAGAATTTATGGAACATCATTAGTAATTTTTCCTGATTAAGATTAATTTTAGAATTTTGATGACATGTTTTAAAAAGGTTAAAATCCAATCTACACTTTGTTAGAATATATAACAAATTGGACCAAGCTATATTTCTAACAAAGACAAATCATTCTTTCTTCTAGATTTTCCAGAATTAAAAAAAAAAAGAAATTCAAAAGACTTTGAAATAAGATTTAAATTTGATTCTACAGATTTTCTAGATTTGCCAGAATAATTGTTTTGAATTTTAATCATAATAAGTTTGAAGAAATATTTCACAAATATTCTTCGTCGAAAAAACAGAAGCTAAAATAAAGAATTAAATTACAATGTATTTATTCTTTACAATAAAAAAAATAAATTTACTTGAACATTGATTTAAATTGTCAGGAAAGAAGAGGAAGGAATTTAAAAGGTAAAAAGGTATATGTGTTTAAAAATCCTAAAATCATTTTTAAGGTTGTATTTTTTCTCTAAAATTGTCTTTCTGGAAGTTATAAGAAGCAAAGTAAAAAAAATTATGAATTTATTTAAACAAGTGAAGACCAAGTCTTTAAAATATTTTCTTGGATTTTCAAATTCTATTTGAGTTTTGTCTCTCTTAGAATTAAAAATGTCGAGCAAAGCGAGACCAGCTTGCTAGTAAATAAATACAATTTTAAAAAATAGAGGCGGCTCACTGGTAAGTGCTGCTATTTGAGCTATTTTTAGAACAGGCCAGCGGGCGACTCATCTGGTCCTTACGGGCGACCTGGTGCCCGCGGGCACCGCGTTGGTGACCCCTGGCCTACATTAAACTGGTCTCTGGTGCAAAAAAGGTTGGGGGACCCCTGATTTAAAACACAATTTCATACAAGCTAAAAAAAAAGGTATACACCTCTGGATGTCCTGGGAAGCGTTGAAGACCCTTCCTCCGGAGTGATTGCGCCATTTACTTCTGCACCCTTCAACCTGCAGCTGTCTTCACCTCACAATAGCCATGCAGACCACAATGACCCAATCAGATAACTCCATTGCACATGTCCGTTTAAATGGAGCGGATGCGCTTTCCCGGGTGCTTATTAGCCTCTGATTACACCTCTGGCTGTGATTGCCGCGTTGCAGTTTAAGATGCAGCTTTGAGCTCCCATGTGTAGCAATTTACACTATCTACCGGGCCAAATGGGCAATACGGCTCGGATAGCGTCGATAGAAAGATAGCACGGTGACGCCGGCAGCTGTTTGGCTTGGCATGCATGTCACAGAATGGGCGCTATTAGGAATTGTTGAGGGCAGATAATACTCTTTGAGGTTGAGAAGTAATGGTGGAAATTAACCCATTAAGCGCAGAAGAACAAACTTGGGCATAAGGATAGCGTGATGATGCTTTGGATGGCATTCCTGCATTCAGATGAAAGAAACCAGTCTTATCAGGATTTCGCTGGCTTTTTGTTTTTGTTTGTGGAATTCCTGAATTTGCGTCCGCTTTTTCAGAAAGTTGTGTTATGTGTAAGTCAAGAAAAATAGGCTGCGTTCTGGCGAAGGTCTCTTGGGTCCGCTGGCTTTTATGCCGCCCCCTCTCATCAAGTCCAGGTGCGCGGATGCGCAATTGCCTGCAGCCTTGTCGCCAGCAGAGGTCCCGGCAGCTCCAGCTGCCGAGGAAAAGCGGGTTCGAGTCCACGCCGTGACAAGGTGCGGAAAAAGTTTCAATGTTTCGAGGATTGTTTTTTTTTAAATAAGATTGACTCAACATATGATGTTGTGAAATTGTCAATGATTTAAGTGTTCCTTGTAACCTTAACCTCAAAAAGCACAGAATTTCAACAAAAAGTATGGAACACATGCTCGTTTACATACCACACATTAAGGCCCGGGGGTCACATGCAGCCCGTTAATCTTTTCAATCTGGCCCGCCGGACATTCCCCAATTTTTTTTTTCGATCTTTAAGATGGAAACTGTAGCTGCCATTATATGTACAGGGGGAGTAGACGGCACAGACAACAAAGGGGCGTAGTTTAGCTCTATGTATTTATTATATCCATCCATCCATTTTCTACCGCTTGTCCCGTTCGGGGTCAGCTGCACATGGGCGGAAGGCGCGGTCTCACCCTGGACAAGTCGCTACCTCATCGCAGGGCCAACACAGATAGACAGACAACAATCACACTCACATTCACACACTAGGGCCAATTTAGTGTTGCCAATCAACCTATCCCCAGGTGCATGTCTTTGGAGGTGGGAGGAAGCCGGAGTACCCGGAGGGAACCCACGCAGTCACGGGGAGAACATGCAAACTCCACACAGAAAGATCCCAAGCCCGGGATTGAACTCAGGACTACTCAGGACCTTCGTATTGTGAGGCACATGCACTAATCCCTGCGCCACCGTGCTGCCTATTTATTATATATATTTACAATATATATAATAAACAAACAATAATATAACAAAACTAGTGAATGGAGTGTGACCAATCCAAAGTGTGTGTGTGAGACTATGTGTGGAGATTCGCTGTCGTGAGTTACCGGGAGTGTTGAGCGAGAGGCGGAAGTCCCGGAGGGGAAAAACATGCTCGAATGTCCGTGAGACAGGCAGGTAGTCGGGGGGTATAGCGAGGCGTCAACAGGTCCGTGTCCAGGCGAGAGGTCGAGATCTAAGAAGGGCAGCCTGAGAACCAGAGGGGAACAACAAGGAAGACGAGACGCACAGCTCGTCACGTGGAGTCTTTGTTTGCTTACTTACTACTAAAAGACTAATTGTCTTGTATGTTCACTATTTTATTTAAGGACAAACGTACAATAATAAACATATGTTTAATGTACCCTAAGATTTTTTGTTAGAATGAAGCCAATAATGCCATTTTTTGTGGTCCCCCTTTATTTAGAAAAGTATCAAAAAGTACAGAAAAGAATCAAAATACATTTTGGTACCAGTACCAAAATATTGGTATCGGGACAACACTAGAGGTAAGTCTCTAGATGACAGCCATACCTTTATTTTGTCTTGGTTTGTACTCTGGTGCTTGATGACAACAATTGATCAATTATGTATATTCTATAAGTATTTGCTGTTTCCGCTTCGTCCACACAAAAAACAAAGTTTTGCTTAGATCGTTCACGTGGAGACAAAGACAATTCAAGAATGACATTGATTAGCCAGAATGTGCGGACATCGGACGCATTCGCCGGGGGTCGGCTGAGTTTGCATGAATTGGCACGATTGCAACATTTTAAAGTTCCTGCCGGTACTGAAAAAACCCAATAAGTAACACCTGATTTTACAAACCCCCTTTCCACATTTTTGAAGCTTCTCAGGTGGAATTCTTTCCCATTCTTGCTTGATGTACAGCTTAAGTTGTTCAACAGTCCGGGGGTCTCCCTTGTGCTATTTTAGGCTTCATAATGCGCTACACATTGTCAATGGGAGACAGGTCTGGACTACAGGCAGGCCAGTCTAGTACCCGCACTCTTTTACTATGAAGCCACGTTGATGTAACACGTGGCTTGGCATTGTCTTGCTGAAATAAGCAGGGGCGTCCATGTTAACGTTGCTTGGATGGCAACATATGTTGCTCCAAAACCTGTATGTACCTTTCAGCATTAATGGTGCCTTCACAGATGTGTAAGTTACCCATGTCTTGGGCACTAATACACCTCCATACCATCACACATGTTGGCTTTTCAACTTTGCGCCTATAACAATCCGGATGGTTCTTTTCCTCTTTGGTCCTGAGGACACGACGTCCACAGTTTCCAAAAACAATTTGAAATGTGGACTCGTCAGACCACAGAACACTTTTCCACTTTGTATCAGTCCATCTTAGATGAGCTCGGGCCCAGCGAAGCCGACTGCGTTTCTGGGTGTTGTTGATGAATGGCTTTCGCTTTGCATAGTAGAGTTTTAACTTGCACTTACAGATGTAGCGACAAACTGTAGTTACTGACAGTGGGTTTCTGAAGTGTTCCTGAGCCCATGTGGTGATATCCTTTACACACTGATGTTGCTTGTTGATGCAGTACAGCCTGAGGGATGGAAGGTCACGGGCTTAGCTGCTTACGTGCAGTGATTTCTCCAGATTCTCTGAACCCTTTGATGATATTACGGAGCGTAGATGGTGAAATCCCTAAATTCCTTGCAATAGCTGGTTGAGAAAGGTTGTTCTTAAACTGTTCAACAATTTGCTCACGCATTTGTTGACAAAGTGGTGACCCTCGCCCCATCCTTGTTTGTGAATGACTGAGCATTTCATGGAATCTACTTTTATACCCAATCATGGCACCCACCTGTTCCCAATTTGCCTGTTCACCTGTGGGATGTTCCAAATAAGTGTTTGATGAGCATTCCTCAACTTTATCAGTATTTATTGCCACCTTTCCCAACTTCTTTGTCACGTGTTGCTGGCATCAGAATCTAAAGTTAATGATTATTTGCACAAAAAAAAATGTTTATCAGTTTGAACATCAAATATGTTGTCTTTGTAGCATATTCAACTGAATATGGGTTGAAAATGATTTGCAAATCATTGTATTCCGTTTATATTTACATCTAACACAATTCCCCAACTCCTATGGAAACGGGGTTTGTATATGTTTGCCTGTCCTATTTGGAAATAATGCAGCAGAGATTGAGCCTCCGGCAACGTTTATCTGACTGTTTATTTGTCTGCGCAACCTCTCCCTTCGATATATTCAATTCTCAGATGATGACATTTTTGCAAATATCTTCAGCTGTCTGCCGGAGACAAAGCTGACCTTTCCGATGAATACATCTCCCTCTTGGCTGGATAGATTTTTGTTTGTCGTGCGGAATGCCAACAGCGGTTCTACCGCCGGCGTTCTGATAGGCTGCGAGCCGTTAACTGGGACCGGCTCGTCATCCTACGGACGTGCACTGTGCGCTCCAGGCAGCCAGAACAGGATAAAAAGACGTCTTTCACACCTGCGCTCCGCGGTACTCATGGAATCCACAAAGCCTTCAAGTTGTCCGTCTGCTCGGTTGGATTTAGATCAGCAGACCGTATGAGAGGTGGAGGTATTGTTTAACAACCGTAATAATATTTTAGTATTAGTGTTGTAAAACTGTAGTACAGAGGTGTCAAACTCAAACCCACAGGGGGCTAAAATTCAAAGAACACTTTAAGCTCTCGGGCCGACGTGCCAATATTTAGCGGTTGCTTTTTCTGGCTAAGACAAAATGTGCCTGACAGCCGGTGAATGTTTTTTTTTTTATGTAGACAGACATTTTTTAAACGCCACTCGCGTCGATGGATTTTTTTTGTTTAAACACCGGTGTGGAGGAAATTTGCATTTTTGAAAACTTTAGACTTAGACTTGGACTTAGACCAACTTTATTGATCCACAAGGGAAATTGTTCCACACAGTAGCTCAGTTACAAAGGAAGGAAAGGGTAAGAATCAGAATCAGAGTCAGAAGTACTTTATTAATCCGCAAGGGGAAATGAGAATTTTCGGCACGATCCAGTTCAAGATCAGACAAACATTCCAGGGAGACAGAACAGGATCGCTGACGGGTCTGCCAACTTCCGGTGCCCCTTACAAAAAAGGTGAGAAACAGGTAAACACTGGGAGGGGGGGGGGAGAAAAAAAAATCCAGTCTAAGCCTGGGCCCCTGGAGAGGGGGTCCAGACTGAGGCCAAGGGGGGAAAAAAACTCATAGCCATAGCACACATAAGCATGAGGGAAACATCAAAGAACACAAAGGACATTAAATACATTAAAAGAGCATAGCTGATGCAACCAGCCATTGCTACATTCTGCTATAAAAAAATAATTATTTAGGAAAATTTAATTTTGTGTATAGAGTATATGCAATCTGATGTTAAATGTTAAATGAAGGTGTGCGTTGCTGAGTCCGACCTGGACATAATCTGGACTGGAGAACCCTTTAAACTAGGGGTCCCCAAATGTTTTGACTCAGGGGCCGCATCGGGTTAAAAACATTTGGCCGGGGGCCGGGCTGTATATATATATATATATATATATATATATATATATATATATATATATATATATATATATATATATATATATATATATATATATATATATATATATATATATATATATATATACACACTACCGTTCAAAAGTTTGGGTTCACCCAAACAATTTTGTGGAATAGCCTTCATTTCTAAGAACAAGAATAGACTGTCGAGTTTCAGATGAAAGTTCTCTTTTTCTGGCCATTTTGAGCGTTTAATTGACCCCACAAATGTGATGCTCCAGAAACTCAATCTGCTCAAAGGAAGGTCAGTTTTGTAGCTTCTGTAACGAGCTAAACTGTTTTCAGATGTGTGAACATGATTGCACAAGGGTTTTCTAATCATCAATTAGCCTTCTGAGCCAATGAGCAAACACATTGTACCATTAGAACACTGGAGTGATAGTTGCTGGAAATGGGCCTCTATACACCTATGTAGATATTGCACCAAAAACCAGACATTTGCAGCTAGAATAGTCATTTACCACATTAGCAATGTATAGAGTGTATTTCTTTAAAGTTAAGACTAGTTTAAAGTTATCTTCATTGAAAAGTACAGTGCTTTTCCTTCAAAAATAAGGACATTTCAATGTGACCCCAAACTTTTGAACGGTAGTGTGTGTATATATATATATATATATATATATATATATATGTGTATATATATATATATATATATATATATATATATGTATATGTATATATATACACATGTGTATATATATGTATATATACATTGTCTTTATATTCCAGCGAGTTAATCCGTTTTGTCATTTAATATCAATTAACATTGATGTTCATCAACATTAAACATTATCACGTTATCGATGGGAAAAATTCATTTTTAGACAATATGATTTGCCTGAGCGGCTAGGAGACACAGAGAGTAACAAGCGGTAGAAAATGGATTAGAAAGGAAAGATAAAAAATAAAAAAATAATTAAAAAAAATAAATTAAAAAATAAATAAATAAATAAATACAATTTTATTTGGGACTTCCCGTGGGCCGGATTTTGGATGCTGGGGGGCCGGATCCGGCCCTCGGGCCGTAGTTTGGGGACCCCTGCTTTAAACAATCTAATTTCATTGACAACCTGGTCTGGTGAAGATAATGTCATTTATCAAAAAAAAAAAAAAAATTTTAAAAATGTATAAAGAACATTTTCTTGAACAAAAAAGAAACTAAAATAAAATAAAAACAGTAATTAAATGAAAATGAGTCAAATTAACTGTTAAAGGTTAGTACTATTAGTGGACCAGCAGCACACACGATCAGTGTGCTTACGGACTGTATCCTTTGCAGACTGTATTGATATATATTGTAGGAACCAGAATATTAATAACCGAAGGAAACAACCCTTTTGTGTGAATGAGTGTTTTTGGGGAGGGTTTTTGGGTTGGTGCACTAACTGTAAGTGTATCTTATGTTTTTTATGTTGTTTAATAAAAAAATAGAAAACCCACAAAGGACATTAAAGACATTAAAAGAGCATAGCTGATGCAACCAGCCATTGCTACATACCGCTACAAAAAATAAAAAAATAAATAAAATGAAATGTGGTGGCCTCTGCGGTGTTCGTCTGTTGGGGTGGGGGGAGCACGGCCAGAGACAGGAGCAGACCCAACAAAGCAACCAAGAGAGTCGACTCCAATCTCGGCCGCCCACTAACTCTCGGCCAGTGTCCAGTCTGCATTGATGAGCGAGGATGCGTCTAAGGAGACCGAGGTGTCCGATACCTGCTCAGGGATGGGAAGGATAATGCACACAAAGGCACAAAAGGTATAAAGTAGACTAAAAATGCACCATAGTAGCAATATAAAATATAACATATACAATACAGGGCAAAAGTTTGGACACACCTTCTCCTCATTCGATGTATTTTCTTTATTTTCATGACTATTTACATTGTAGATTGTCACTGAAGGCATCAAAACTATGAATGAACACATGTGGAGTTATGTACTTAACAAAAAAAGGTGAAATAACCGAAAACATGTTTTATATTCTCGTTTCTTCAAAATAGCCACCCTTTGCACACTCTTGGCATTCTCTCTATGAGCTTCAAGCGCACCTGTGATTTGAAAACCATTTCAGGTGACCACCTCTTGAAGCTCACTGAGAGAATGCCAAGAGTGTGCAAAAAAAGTAATCCGAGCAAAGGATGGCTTTGTTGAAGAAACTAGAATATAAAACCTGTTTTCAGTTATTACACCTTTTGTTAAGTACATAACTCCACATGTGTTCATTCATAGTTTTGATGCCTTCAATCTACAATGTAAATAGTCATGAAAATAAAAAAAACCTGTCCAAACTTTTGGCTTGTACTGTATGTAATGTTTATTTACTGTACATATTTATTTATTAATTTCTTTTATTGTAATATTTACATTTGCGTCATTGTTCATTTTGACAGTTTTTAATTTGGTTTTAGTTAGTCTTTTGACAAAAATGTATTTTAGTTTTAGTCAACAAAAAGTAGAGTACATTTTGTCAACTAAAGTATAAAATGTAGCAGATAACGCATCTTTGAAGTTGTCTTGAAAGCACTTTTATTAATTGTTATTGCAGAGTATCTCAAAAACTAAATTCACAAGACTCGCACTCCATGAATATTTCCATAAGTACATTTTACACTAAACCTTATTGTGTGTTATTGTTGAAACTGAGTTGGAAAAAACAATCGTTTGCGCCCATCTTTTTTCCTTCTTTTTTTTTTTTCTAGCTGCGTAAGAATCATGATTAATTCTTCATCTAAACAGGAAAATACAAACATCCCATCAGCCTGCATCCCAGTGAGAGCAGACGTTGTACAGGAAGTGATTGTTTTATTATGTTTCTAGTTCGTATTTCTTGTTTAGCACTTAGCAATGCTGCCACTTGCTGGATCTGCTCATCACTCGGCTTCTAAAACTTGTAGTCGATCCTCCTTATATTCAGCCTCAAAAATATAAGGTTCTGGATCATCATTTGTTCCAAATAGTCTTTGTTGGCTCTGATGAAGTCTGCCATGATTAGTAATTTTGTTGTTGAAGGGAAAAGCGAAAGTTGTAATGCGTGTGTGAAATTTTTTTTTTTAATGACTAAACTGTGTAAATATTACATGTTATTATGAATGTGCTTGTTACTGTATTACATACATGTTTACAGTGTGTATATAAACGTCAATGAAAGGTTTTTTAAAATGTTTTTACAGCGCTTTATAATAAAGCAAACTCATTTATTTACGAGTTAGAATTCATAAAAAAAGAAAGACGTGTTCTTGTCTCACATAAGAACCGTGAATGATGCACAAAATTCCCCGAAAACTGCAGTTCCTGTTTTAGGGGCTGATTAAAACAAACATGATTGATTGGTTTTGGTTTTGGTTTGGTTTTCATACATGAGCTATCGTCAGGTTCAAACACTGATGACATCTATTAAACAAGACAAGAAGCAAGGAATCAAACTGAGACAGAATAAAATTTGGCTCAGTGAGGAGAAACGCGTACACCTGTACCCTTTGCACAGTCTCACCACGCTCTGACGAAAGATTGTACGCCTCCTCTTTTATTTGGACTTTCCCTGATTACATGGCAACAGCTGTTTCTAAGGGAGGGGGGTCATAAACAGCCATCGCCTTTGATTACAAAACGGTTCAAAGAAAAGGTCGTAAAACAGTTCAAAGAAGAGGTGCCTGGAGCTTGGGCATGGCCCTGCTTTCCCTCCGCTTTGTAGTTCTCGGGTCAAGACAAAATGTTTCTGTGGATTACAATACATCAAAGAATCAGAACACCTTCATGTTGCTTCCCATCCTACACAGTGGAGTTTTACAAGCCTTCAGCTTTTGTCTTCTCGCAGGGCGAGCTGAACTCAATGTAACACAAAGTTTTGTGATAACTTCTATACAATTATTCTGACAGCTATGTTAATACTATATCTCCTGTTTAAAAAAACAACAACCTTATTGCAACATGCATATGATGTCATGAATGTGGAGGAAAGTGACCCAGCAAACTCTTTAAAAAAATACATGTTTAATTATATTACTTTATTCCAACGTTTTATTGTTCATCTGCTTAAAATCAATGTTAAATCTTGTCTCATGAACCTAATATTGTGTATCGTCTTGTCTTGCGAGATGAGTGCATCATCACATTCCTGAGAATGAAGTATATTTTGGGCTGCAACAACGGATCCACTGATTCTTGGGTTTATTCTCGGCTGCTTCGATCAAACGTTTAATGGGAGTAACTAATGACAATTGACAAGAGGGCACATCGTGTGGGTGTCGTGATGGTGGTTTTTACTAGCATCGTTGCATTAGATGTTAAATGTGCAATTTAAATGTTAATGGGCATTCATCGGAACAAAAGAATGAAGGACATTGCAGGCAGAAAAATCCTTGTTTATTTCAGCTGTTGTCCCCTAAAATACGCATTGAGGCTATAAAGTCTGTTTTACCCAATTACTTGTTTAAGTGAGCAAACGATTACTCGATTACTAAAGTAATTGAACGTGCAGCCCTCAATATTGTTCAAGATTTCCTAAAAAACGCTGACCTGCATACTTGACTGATACAAGGACTATATATATATTTATATGTATGTATATGAAAATGTGAAAATGGCACTAAATTATATACATATATACAAACCCCGTTTCCATATGAGTTGGGAAATTGTGTTAGATGTAAATATAAACGGAATACAATGATTTGCAAATCCTTTTCAACCCATATTCAATTGAATGCACTACAAAGACAAGATATTTGATGTTCAAACTCATAAACTTTTTTTTTTTTTTGCAAATAATAATTAACTTAGAATTTCATGGCTGCAACACGTGCCAAAGTAGTTGGGAAAGGGCATGTTCACCACTGTGTTACATGGCCTTTCCTTTTAACAACACTCAGAAAACGTTTGGGAACTGAGGAGACACATTTTTGAAGCTTCTCAGGTGAAATTCTTTCCCATTCTTGCTTGATGTACAGCTTAAGTTGTTCAACAGTCCGGGGGTCTCCCTTGTGCTATTTTAGGCTTCATAATGCGCCACACATTTTCAATGGGAGACAGGTCTGGACTACAGGCAGGCCAGTCTAGTACCCGCACTCTTTTACTATGAAGCCCCGTTGATGTAACACGTGGCTTGGCATTGTCTTGCTGAAATAAGCAGGGGCGTCCATGGTAACGTTGCTTGGATGGCAACATATGTTGCTCCAAAACCTGTATGTACCTTTCAGCATTAATGACGCCTTCACAGATGTGTAAGTTACCCATGTCTTGGGCACTAATACACCCCCATACCATCACACATGCTGGCTTTTACACTTTGCGCCTATGACAATCCGGATTATTCTTTTCCTCTTTGGTCCGGAGGACACAACGTCCACAGTTTCCAAAAACAATTTGAAATGTGGACTCGTCAGACCACAGAACACTTTTCCACTTTGTATCAGTCCATCTTAGATGACCTCGGGCCCAGCGAAGCCGGCGGCGTTTCTGGGTGTTGTTGATAAATGGCTTTGGCTTTGCATAGTAGAATTTTAGTTTGCACTTACAGATGTAGCGACGAACTGTAGTTATTGACAGTGGTTTTCTGAAGTGTTCCTGAGCCCATGTGGTGATATCCTTTACACACTGATGTCGCTTTTTGATGCAGTACCGCCTGAGGGATCGCAGGTCACGGGAATGGCGCTTACGTGCAGTGATTTCTCCAGATTCTCTGAACCTTTTGATGATATTACGGACCGTAGATGGTGAAATCCCTAAATTCCTTGCAATAGCTGGTTGAGAAATGTTGTTCTTAAACTGTTGGACAATTTGCTCACGCATTTGTTGAGAAGTGGTGACCCTCGCCCCGTCCTTGTTTGTGAATGACTGAGCATTTCATGGAATCTACTTTTATACCCAATCATGGCACCCACCTGTTCCCAATTTGCCTGTTCACCTGTGGGATGTTCCAAATAAGTGTTTGACGAGCATTCCTCAACTTTCTCAGTCTTTTTTGCCACTTGTGCCAGCTTTTTTGAAACATGTTGCAGGCACCAAATTCCAAATGAGCTAATATTTGCACAAAATAACAATGTTTTTTTTTTCAGTTCGAACGTTAAGTATCTTGTCTTTGCAGTCTATTCAATTAAATATAAGTTGAAAAGGATTTGCAAATCATTGTATTCTGTTTTTATTTACCATTTACACAACGTGCCAACTTCACTAGTTTTGGGTTTTGTACAGCTATTTTGCAATGTTTCAAAGTCAGTTTTAAAGAACATGTATGTATAATCAACATTGTATCAATGTCTTGTGCCTATTGTGACTTAATGACTATAATGTAGTAAAAAAAATATCCTTTTAGTCAAAAATAAGTATTTATTTATGTATTTAATTTTACAATAAAAGATGTACAGTATTGTGTGGGTGTATCTAACATTCGTCATCAGAATTTGGAGAGGGGAAGGGAAGAAATATAACAAATACAAATTGTTTCTACACATGCATTATTCATGGTTTGTGTCAATAGTTGTAGTGTGAAAGTGCAGAATGTCGCACAAACACACACACACACACGGAGAGTGATGTTTGCCAGCCAATTAATAATTTACCACAACGAGTCCATCAGCATCACAGGCCCTGGTCTTAGATGTCCAAGTATGTGTTGTGGAGGATTGAGGAGATCTGACCTGTTCCTCAACACAAACACCAAGTCATGTGATAGAAGATCTTTGGTATGTTTTCATGATACGCGTGATGTCATAGTGGAAATACTCCTGTCCTCCTGTGTTCACTTCCTGTCCACCCGGACGTCACGAGTAATGGGGCGCTGAATGTTGCAAGTTCAGCCTCGGTGGGACTGGGAAAGCCACAGCAGGAAGAAGAGCAATTATGATTGATTATGGCTCCCACAGCCGACTTTTAACATGGAGGATTACATATCTAAAATAAAACAGTTTTCTAAACTGGACTTTCAATCGAAGCAGGAGGTAATAATTAAAGGAAGATCTCCATCGAGACAGAGAGACTTTTAAAACTGAAGAAAGATAAGGAAGACTTCTATAAACAAGTACTTCATTTATAAGTAAAAGGTAAGACCATAATAACGTTTTTTTTTTATTAAATGTGCTTTTTTGTGTGCTACAGTTTGTATGTGTAAAGTTAAAGTTAAGTTAAAGTACCAATAATTGTCACACACACACTAGGTGTGGTGAAATTTGTCCTCTGCATTTGACTCATCCCCTTGTTCACCCCCTGGGAGGTGAGGGGAGCAGTGGGCAGCAGCGGCGCCGCGCCCGGGAATCGTTTTTGGTGATTTAACCCCCAATTCCAACCCTTGATGCTGAGTGCCAAGCAGGGAAGAATGCTGGTATGAGCTTTTAAACATAACCCGTTAACTGCTGCCAATCAAATGGTGAATAAGATACTCTTTAGGGTTCATATGTTTGTAAATCGGACTGTGATGACAGTGCCTCACCAGCCATGAACCTCACCGCACGTCACTAATATATATATATATATGTTTCTATATGTATGTGTATGTATATATGTGTGTATATGTATTAGTATATGTTTATATATTATATATGTATGTAAATATATTTATATATATATGTATATGTTTCAATATGTATATGTATGTATATATGTTTCTATATGTATATGTATGTATATATGTATATCCATATGTATATTTACTGTATATGTATGTGTATATCTACATATATATGTGTATGTATATGTATATATACTGTATATGTATGTGTATATATATATATATGTATATGTATATATACTGTATATGTATGTGTATATATACATATATATGTGTATGTGTATGTATATATACGTATGTGTATATATATATGTATATGTGTGTTTGTATATGTATATATACATATATATGTTTATGTATATATATATACTGTATATGTATGTGTATATCTACATATATATGTGTATCTATATGTATATATACTGTATAAGTATGTGTAAATATACATATATATGTGTATGTATATGTATATATACGTATGTGTATAAATATATGTGTGTGTGTGTATGTATATATATACATGCAGTATATATGTATATATACCTATATATATATATATTTATATGTATATATACCTATATATATATATATTTATATGTATATATACCTATATATATATATATTTATATGTATATATACCTATATATATATATATTTATATGTATATATACCTATATATATATATATTTATATGTATATATACCTATATATATATATATATGTATGTATATATACCTATATATATATGTATACGTATATATATATATATATATATATATATATATGTATGTATTTATATGTATATATATATATATATATGTATTTATATGTGTATATATATATATATATATATGTATTTATATGTATATATATATATATATGTATTTATATATATATATATATATATATATATATATATATATATATATATATATATATATACGTCAGGGTTTCCCACAAATTCATTTATTTGTGGCGGCCCGCCACGAAAGAATTACGTCCGCCACAAATAAAATAAAATAAAAAATGTAAATAAAAAATTAAAAAAATTAAAAACAATATTATTATTATTTTATTTTTTTTGTCCTCTCCAGCTTCTCAGGCAAATCATATAGTTGATGTAGATGCCCATATCGACTGTTCAGATTTACTTTACAAAAGAGAAGTGTATAATACTTCTCTTGTTGCCTTATTTGTATTTGACTTTATTAAATGTATTTATATTACAAACACAACATGTGTATATAACAAAGGGTGCAAAGTCTGCAGGCAGTAGGAAACACATGGTTAAGTGTAGGGAGTAAAACTGATGGCAGTCTAAAGTTCAAGCTGCCATAAAAGACAGAGACAGGAAATACTCTGAATACCAAAAATGTAAAACAGAAGTAGATAAACAACCCAATAATATCAACCTCAAATTACTCCTTTCAACTCTCAAAAAGCAATGCAATAAATTAAGAAATAAGTCAACCAACCTGACTAAATCCTTTAAAAAAAATTACATTAACGACAAAATAGAGGAAAACACAAATAAGCCACGTGAGCTCTGGAAAATTCTCAACAACCAGCTTCCTGGTTGCAGCCAGAAACATAAAACAAGACTCACCAACATCAGCATCAAGGAGGGTGACTCCCTCATTACAGACAAAATGGAGGTAGCTAGCAGACTTAACATCTTTTTCACCAGCATAGCCGCAACTCTTGTCAACAAGCTGTCCCACCACTCTAGTCGCTTTGGTGTAGAACACATTAAAGCCTTCTACAGAAAGCTAAGAGTATCCAACGATGATTTCAAATAAGAAATGGTCACAGCTGATGAGGTGTTTAAAAAATTGAGCGCGCTCCACCCTAACAAGGCCACCGGCCTTGATAATATTCCCTCCAGATTCCTCAGGGACTCTGCCTCCATCATTGCCCCGATCATCACGCACATAATAAACCTATCAATTACACAAGGCCAAGTACCAAAAGATTTTAAGATAGCAAGAGTAACTCCCCTCTTTAAAAAAGGAAGCAAATTGGAACCTGGCAACTACCGACCTGTTTCTATTCTCAGTTCCGTTTCGAAAGTAATGGAGAAAATAGTTTATGAACAGGTCGATAGTTACCTTGCCACTAATAAACTCATGTACAAATTCCAATCCGGCTTCAGAACTAACCACTCCACTGACACATGCCTTCTCTATCTGACCGACCACATCAAACATGAGGTGGACGCGGGCAAATACTGCGGCATGGTCATGCTGGACCTTCAGAAGGCCTTTGACACCGTTAACCACGCTATACTGTTGGATAAGCTCAGAGCAATCGGATTTAACAAAACCTCATGGAGCTGGATGCAATCTTACTTGGAAGGGAGGGAGCAGGTGGTAGAGGTGAACGGCACCGTGTCCCCCCCCCCCCCCCCCCCCTCTCGGTGAGCTGTGGTGTCCCCAAAGGCAGTATATTGGGACCTTTACTGTTCCTAATATACATAAACGACATGTCATCGGCATGCGACTGTGAATTGTTTTTGTTTGCGGATGACTCTGCCTTGCTGGTATCCGGCAAGGACAAGTCACAGGTGGAGAAAATCCTCAGTGCTGAGCTCTGTAGAACTTGCACCTGGCTCGCTGACAACAAGCTATCCATACACTTGGGTAAAACAGAATCCATCCTGTTTGGGTCCCACATCAAACTTAAGAAAGTCAATGACTTCACCATAAAAGTAGGTGACATTGTTATCACCAGGAAAGATGAGGTCACCTACCTAGGTTCCATTCTAGAGGCTAACCTTTCCTGTGATAAAATGGCAACCAATGTAATCAAAAAGGTTAACCAACGAACGAGATTTCTCTACAGAATTTGTTCTCTGGTCAACAAAAGCACCTTGAGGATTCTGTCGGGAACTCTCGTTCAACCCTTTTTCGATTACGCATGCACCTCCTGGTAACCTAGCACCTCCAAAACCCTCAAATCTAAACTCCAAACATCTCAGAACAAGCTAGTCAGGTTACTTCTAGACCTCCACCCCAGATCCCACCTCACTCCCACCCACTTCTCTAAAGTGGGCTGGCTCAAGGTGGAGGACAGAGTTAAACAACTTGCACTGAGCCTAGTCTATAAAATCCGCTACACCTCCCTGATACCGAAGTACATGTCAAACTACTTCCTTAACGTAAATGACCACCATAACCACAACACCAGG